>NC_057812.1:499039861-499224504 GCF_018294505.1 Triticum aestivum | reverse complement strand
TATATATATATTGAGCGCAATGAGCGTATTATGAAGTCCACTGACCATATTTTTACAAATATACAGTGACAAACAGTGTATTTATCTCGTTTGAAATTAAGCCATATTAACCGGAGAGGAGGCAGTATGGACTAGCATTACTTTGTTGTGTCCTGTCAACTTGCCGAACGAGGAGAAGGTTGCAGGACGGGAGAAGCTTGCATGCGGTGGCTCGCGGGACAAGGAGAAACTTTTGACTAATGCAAGCTCTCCCTCGCTCAGGCGGTGGACGTGCAACAGTTAATTCGGTGTCAGATTGCCAGAAGCATACACTATACTACTACTAGTGCTATTATTGTTCGACTTCCCGAATAGGCGAACAACCAAGCGCAAAGTTTACTAGTACTACTACTATAGTCTATAAAGGTACGTACTATACTAGTACTAGGAACCAGATGGAGGAGCGTCTACACTCTTACTATAATTTTAAAATGTGATAAAGTAATCTTTAGCACATTTGGTTCTCTTCGAGGGTTATCGCATGTGATAATGGAAGTTGATTGCATGGAACACTCGCCACAATTCTCGCTTAATTTTGGCTCTTATCCTGTTACAAATAGTAGCACTTGATAATATTTCCTCTTTTTTTGTTATTCAGCATGTAAACAGGTCAGCAAACCTTGCGGCGCATCTTCGTGCAAACCGTTCTTGCTGCACTTTGAATGTGGCCGAGAGCTGGCTTGATGAAACACCTCGCTTCCTACTTCTTTTTTTGCGGGGTACCTTGCTTCCTAGTGACCAGTGTCTTGGCCGATCGTCCTAAGAATGCTTATATATGAATAAAGCTCTCTCATTTACCCGCAAAAAAGATTAAGCCATATTAACCGGAAAGGGGGGAGTATGGACTATCACTACTTTTTGGTGTGTCCCGTCAACTCGCAAAACGAGGAGAAGCTTGCAGCACAAGGTGAAGCTCGCTTATGCCTTTTGACTAATGCAACCTACCCTCGGTGGACATGCATCAGTCCATTTGGTGTCAGATTGTCAGAGGCATACACTGTAGTACCCAACATGCGGAGTATCATTATTGTTCGACTTCACGAAGAGGCAAAGAGCCAAGCGCAGTAGTACGAGTAGTACTACTAGTAGAACCGCATGGTGGAGCATCTGTACTCTTATTTTTTATCTCTGATAAAGTACACGTTTGTTCCGGAGAAGGGCGGAAAATGGCAGCCCAACATGTAATGAATGATATCGATAAACCAACCATGCTCGAATATATCTTGGCCTCCGTGCGAGCCCGTCTGTGTGTTCTCGCTCCTCGTCTCTCTCAAGGAACGGCGGGTTGGCTCTTTGCCGTCAATTGATATCGGTTTGCTCACACTCTTGTCCCACATGTCAGTGATATGCCAAGAGGAGGTGCGTTGACCAACTGGCCATATGCGTACTTGGTATTGCACCTTCATACTACTCCTCCCTCTGTCACAGTTTACAGGGCGCGCTCCATTATGATGCATTTCTCTCAATGCATTTCCACCACTAGAGAGACTTTAGACGCGTTTGGTTTAATGCTCAATTAATTAGGGCATGGTAACCATAATCAAGTCCACAATTTTCTCTCCATGTACTGTACTACTACAGAGTGGAGTAAGTGCATGCATGTGTGTACCCGGGGTGGAAGCACTACATGCATGTGTGTACGCATTATTCCCTCTAGTAATAGACGCCGTGCTATAACTACCAATGCTATTTTTCAGGCCGATCGCTAGTCGCCTTGGTCCCACATATTTTTTTTTATTTTTTTGAAGCGCGTTGTATAAACAGTGATGGATGGAGTAGTATGAGCGGATTCAAAGAAGAGCGTATTGATGGTTGCTTCTTCAGAGCAACTTATAGTGGGAAAGGTGGGGCTTATGATTTGACTGCTCATTACTCACTATTAATGCGGCGCAACGACCGGGCTGAGTCTCCCATGCAGTTGTGCACTACCCCCTCGGTTCTTAAATATACTCTAGAGTATTTGTCTTTCTAGAGATTTCAACGAGTGACTACTCAAATATTTGTCTTTTTAGAGATTTCAAATGGACTGGCACATATGGATGTATATAGACATATTTTAGAGTGTAGATTCACTCATTTTGCTCCTTACATAGTCACTTGTTGAAATCTCTAGAAAGACGAATAGAATATTTAGGAACGGAGGGAGTACACATATGAAGCAAAATGAGTGAATCTACACTCTAAAATATGCCCGTTTGAAATTTGTAAAAAGACAAATATTTAGGAACGAAGGAGTATAATTTTGTGCATGGCACATGGACCCAGATGATGAAGAGGCTTCTGGCAATGCTATCAAGCTTCCATCATTTGTTTACATAATTGACATACTATACAAATAATTTTCCAGCGACATGAAATTGTACAATGGTGTGAGCTTTCAGCTTTTGTTTCGCGTGTCTTGCCATCGATGCTCTTTCAAAAACAATAAAAAACTAACTTCCTTGCTAATGCATGTCAATTATTAGCAGATCAGAGCTAATAATTACATCACAACTGAAGACAGAGTTGTGAGAAGGTGTTAAATTAAAATTGATCCATGCTTTCATTGGCAGCAACGTCCCCCCAGCTCTGTCTAAATCAACAAGGCATGTTGGGAAAAAAGTAGCTGTCTGGAGCATGCAACATTCCGATCATTTTGTGCAGTTCCACTAAAATAGAGCTGAGCATCCCTGTTCCAAAGATATTAAGTGTGATTACGATAATAGAGGACTGCTGCTGAAACAATAAACACACAAATAGAAGCCGGTCACCTTTGCAGTCTCTCTTAAGACTAACTAGTTGGAGAAGATTAGGCTTGGAGTTGGATGAGGAGGATAGAGCAAAACCAATCTCCCTTTGTGCAGTCGCACTGAAATGTAGAGACGTTGCCCGTGTGACATTTTAGTACAACTGCACAAAACACTCTTAACAAAAAAGTGATTTGTGCAGTTCACCAAAAGGTCGCAATAGCAACGAGGTGAAATGGATAGCACTGTTTGCAAAAAATAGGTAGAAAGGAAACAATTACTGGCCAATAACAGTTGATGACACATGCGAAGACAAAAAAGAAGCATATTCCTTGTCCTAAAGGAAGATAACAACACGGTTGTGTCTGTCTAAAACGGTGTGAGGATGAGAATGCAATATGGAAAGTACGCCAGACGAGCTACGTTTTGGGCAAAGAACTATGGAAGATCCACATGCAGCGACGTGAGAAGACGTGCAGTGGAGCAAGGCCAGAGGGGATACCTGGAGGTCGTCGGGATGTAACTAGGTGAGTGGCGGCGGGCGGAATCTGTGAGCAGGTGGTGTAGGCCCTGCCGCGTCGGAGCTTGGTCAGAGAGAACGGCGTGTACCGCAGATCGGGACGTGCTGCCTCGGTGCCGTCGAACGGAGAAACGATGCACTTCCTCCCTTTCCCTCGGCGGACGGGATGCGGCCGGATCAGTGACCAACGGTGAGAGAGAGAGAGTGGCCACCGCACTCCCTTTCCCCCAGCGGACGGGATGCGGCCAGATCAGTGACCAACGGTGAGAGAGAGAGGCCACCGCAGCCTTGTGTGAGATAGTCTGAAGAGCGACAAACCAGGCAGGTAGGATCCATTGTATATAGTGAGCAGACTACCTTTTTCTCCATAAAAATCGTTTTATATTCTGTGTATGTGCCATTGAGCGCTATAACTTTATTTAAAAATAACGCAGCAACATGTCAAGTCGAACTTTGTTTCGTGCACGCGTGGTACACGACCTCCCTAGGTAAACAACCACTACAGGCGTTCAAATTAGCACGTGGGCTGCCATTTCGTAAAGAAATGAGCTCCACCGTGTACCAGCGCGGGTGTGGCTGGCACGAAGCGTGAGTACGTGCACGGTGCACCTATTCTCTTCTTGTATACGTACACCACCTACGTGGGGTTATGTGAGAGATATACAAACCTAGAGAGATATAGTGTGTGGGTTCTTGAGAGTTTTTTTGGGGCGGGGGGTCAATCAAAAAATATAACATATGCAATGTGTGTGAAATAGAGTCCTGGATATAAGATATATATAGAGGGGGCGATCCATGAGAAGATAGTGGAGGTATCATCGGCGTGAGGTGTCCATAGAATCAAAGAGAGGGATGATGTGTGTGTGTGTGTGTGCGCGCGCGATCGATAAAGAGTGTCATCGAATTTGTGTGTGACCACGTCAAAGATATAGAGTGGCTGGCCTACTGGAACGTGAGATGGGACATGTGCAGTTTGTCTCTGTGGCATGGATGCCTACCTACAGCGCTCAACTATAAGTGTGTGGTGGGGGAAGAGGGAGGCCCAATTAACTATAGAGGTACAATGGCTGGTATATGTGTGGAGGAGGAGAGAGGCCTACCTCATGTATTAAGGAGATCGATCTGCCTCATGTATTAAGGGAGATCGATCGGCATCCATGCATATGTGCAGGAGAGGAATAAGGTTGGGAGAGAGACAGAGCTAGAGTGTTGGAGGGGGTGGTAGTGGAGTTGCTTCTAACAAATGGTGGGATAGGCTTCCTAGACAAATGGAGGGCACGCCCGCAATATCAATAAGAGAAGAGATGGCTTCTTGTCGTCTGTGCACGTGCATGTGAGAGACGGGTCAGGAGGCATACACGAATGATGAGGGGGGACGATGTGGCTGTGGTAAGCAGACGTAACTACATAGGAAGATCAACCGCCCTTTGTTAGAGAAAGGAGAGACATAACTTGTGAGGTACGTCGATCGATGGGGGGGTAGTTAAAGTCGATCTAGGTATATGTTGGGAGATCGATCGGTATACATGCATGTGTGTGTTAGAAGCAAATGAGGCACGGGGAGAAGGATAGAGAGAGAGGGATGCATGTAGGAGGTGGTACAAGAGGCATACTATATCGAGGGGGGAGGAGTGTGCGAGTACGAGAACGATGAAAAGAGTGGTGGGAGTGAGGCATGGACGGTGACAAGAGAAGAGGGGAAGCTTGTGTTTGTGCTAGGCACACCTGGCTAGAGAGGCATATCGATCGATGTGTGCCGTAAAGAAGGAGCTGGGGGGCCTACACACAGCATGGGTGAACGACCTAAAGTCAAAAGACGAATTTGCACGATGGAGCTAGAGAATGCTGAGGGAGGGTGAGAGGGATGCGGGCATGTGCATGCACAAGAGAAAGTTAGCGCTAGCTACAAAGATAAGAGGGTTGTGTGGGTGTAAAAGACGAATAGAGATCATATATACTTCTGAAAGCACAAGTGCTCCCTAGGTGATTTTGGTAATTAATGACAACATATCTCTTGTTGGACTAACACTTTTACCTAGTATGTTTCAGATAAGTTCAACAATGAAGTGGCATGGACTAGAGGATGTGAAACCATTTCAACATGCTAAGGACAAAGGATTGGCCCAAGCTCCAAGCTCAAGACTCTACATTTTATATCTTAGTGATCCAAGATCACATTGAGTCTATAGGAAAGCCAATACTATTAAGAAGGTGAGGTGTTGCTTAATGGCTTGCTTGCTCAAAGTGCTTAGTGATATGCTCCAAAACCCTCAACCACTTTCTCACTTCCAAATATGTCCTAAACCAAAAGTCAAACTCGGCCCCATTGATTCTTTTTATCCGGAGCAACCGAGTTCAGTTGAAATAGCCACTGCTAGAAACCCTAATCAGTTCGATCTCACCAATGGGATCTCGGTCTCACCGGGATGGACTTGCAAACTCTCTGTTACCTGTTGCAATATTTTTGGTCCCACCGAGATATGCAATCGGCCCCATCGAGTTTGCTTGGCCAACTCTCTGTCTCGCTTATTACCCAAATCGGTCCCACTGAGTTTGAGTAATCGGTCAAACTAAGTTTTGGTTTTACCCTAACCCTAGCACATCGGTTCCACCGAGTTGATCTAGTCGGTCCCACCGAAAACCCTAACGGTCACTAGGTTTGCTAAATCGGTCCGACCGAGTTTTTCACTTTGGTCCCACCGAGATTGGTAAATTGTGTGTAATGGTTAGATTTTGTGTGGAGGCCATATATACCCCTCCACCCACTCTTCATTCGTGGAGAGAGCCATCAGAACATACCTACACTTCCAATACACATTTTCTAAGAGAGAACCACCTACTCATGTGTTGAGGCCAAGATATTCCATTCCTACCATATGAATCTTGATCTCTAGCCTTCCCCAAGTTGCTTTCCACTCAAATCTTCTTTCCACCAAATCCATATCATGTGAGAGAGAGTTGAGTGTTGGGGAGACTATCATTTGAAGCACAAGAGCAAGGAGTTCATCATCAACACACCATTTGTTACTTCTTGGAGAGTGGTGTCTCCTAGATTGGCTAGGTGTCACTTGGGAGCCTTCGACAAAGATTGTGGAGTTGAACCAAGGAGTTTGTAAGGGCAAGGAGATCGCTTACTCTGTGAAGATCTACCGGTAGTGAGGCATGTCCTTCGCGGGCGATGGCCATGATGGGATAGACAAGGTTGCTTCTTCGTGGACCCTTCGTGGGTGGAGCCCTCCATGGACTGGCGCAACTGTTACCCTCCGTGGGTTGAAGTCTCCATCAACGTGGATGTACGATAGCACCACCTATCGGAACCACAACAAAAACATCCGTGTCTCCAATTGCATTTGAATTCTCCAAACCCTTCCCTTTACACTCTTGCAAGTTGCATGCTTTACTTTCCGCTACTCATATACTCTTTGCATGCTTGCTTGATATGTATTGTGTTTGTTAAACTAGTGCCTAAACTCCACTTCAACTTAAAGAAATTACAAACTGCAACTTTTGGCACTTAGTGTCTAATCACCCCCCTCTAGACACCTCTTCGCGATCCTTTCAATTGGTATCAGAGCTTTGGTCTCCATTACCTTGGTTTAAACACTATTGGAGGAAGATGGATGAGTCTACTTTAGGGAGTCTTAGGCGTAGAGTGCCTATTCTTGATGGAGAATATTTTCATGAGTGGAAAAATGAAATGCTTGAGATTTTCAATGAATATCACTTGAACAAGTATATTACTAGCCCTTGTGCACCTCATGTTGATCCCATGCATCCTACCCTTGATGAATCAATTGACATGATTCGCAATCTAAGAACTGTTAATCTTATCACTAGAGGCTTGCCTAGAAACTTGATTGGATGTTACCGACTCTTAAGTGTGCCTACACCATATGGAAATTTCTTAAGGAACTCTTTCCTAATTATTCCTTGAAAGATCTAGATGAAATCCTCCATAATTCTATTGCCTTGATTAAGATGAGTTCCAATGATCCCAAATTTGGTGACTGCTTAATTGAGCTTACTAATCTTACGAGTGACAAAGGAGATGTTGGAATCATTAGCAATATCATTTCTAGAGTTATTAGAATTCATAAGGATAACTATAGAAATGATCATTTATCTAATGAATTGCCCTCTCTAGGAATTAATCAATCACAAGATGATGTTGAACATGAATACTCGGATGAGGATGATGATGATAGCGACTATGATCTCGATGATGTGATGAGACACTTTGGTCTTATGGCAAATCTTCGCGGCTACATGGCTGGAGGAAAGGAATGGGTCCTTGATAGTGGATGTACTGATCATATGACCGGAGATAAAGACATGTTCCGTGAGCTTGCTGAAAATGATGGCCCTCGAAAGTATGTCACTTTTGGTGATAATTCAAAGGGTAAGGTGGTTGGCCTTGGTAAGGTGGCCATCTCACATGATAGCTCCATACAAAATGCCATGCTCGTTGAATCTCTTGGCTACAACTTACTTTCAGTATCTAGACTTGCTGATTTCGGTTTCAATGTCCTATTTACTGAAGTAGACTGCCAAGTGTTTCATAGAGATAATCATAAAATGGTCTTTACCAGTATACGTAGAGGAGATCTTTACATTGTTGATTTCACTAAAAAGGCTCAACCTAAAACTTGCTTAATTGCTAAATCTTCTAAAGGCTGGTTGTGGCATAGAAGGCTGGCCATGTGGGCATGCAAAACCTTGACAAGCTCATTAAATGAAATCATATCCTTGGCATTAATGATGTCATATTTGACAAGGATAGACTTTGTAGTGCTTGTCAAGCAGGGAAACAAGTTGGAGGAAGTCATCGCGCTAAGAACATCATGACCACAAGAAGACCACTCGAGTTACTTCACATGGATCTCTTTGGTCCAAATGCCTACAAGAGTCTCGGTGGTAACTCATTTGGTCTAGTCATAGTTGATGATTTTTCAAGATTTACGTGGGTGTTCTTTCTAGATGACAAATCGCAGGTCCAAAAGATCTTCAAAAACTTTGCTAGGAAGGCCCAAAATCAATTCGACCCGAAGATCAAGAAGGTTCGGAGCGACAACGGAACGGAGTTTAAGAACGCAAATGTGGACACCTTTCTTGACGAAGAAGGGATCTCACATGAGTTCTCGGCTACGTACACACCTCAACAAAATGGAGTTGTTGAGAGGAAGAACCGGACTCTTATCGAGATGGCAAGAATGATGCTTGATGAGTACAAGATGCCAAAACACTTTTGGGCGGAAGCGGTAGAGACAGCTTATCATGCAACAAATCGCTTGTATCTTCACAAGCTACTCGGCAAGACGGCATATGAGCTCCTCACCGGTAACAAACCCCAAGTTGGATACTTTCGAGTATTCGGCTCAAAGTGCTACATTCTTGATAAGCATCGTTGTTCTAAATTTGCTCCTAAGTCTCATGAGGGTTTCCTACTTGGTTATGGCTCAAACTCTCACATATACCGTGTCTACAACAATTTCACCCGAAAGGTTGAAGAAACGGTAGATGTGAAGTTTGATGAATCTAACGGCTCGCAAGTAGAGCAATTGCCAATTGATGTAGGAGACAAATATCCCTCGGAAGCAATCCAAGACTTGTCTATCGGCAAGATTCATCCAATGGAGGTGAAGGAGAGAACCTCGTCCGTCCAAGTGGAAGCTTCTACCTCACGACAAGGTGAACCAAGAGTTGATACAGAAGCATCCACGAGTGGGACACACCAAGAAGAAGAAAATGAGGAAGTGCACCAAGACGAACGTCAACAACCTCCTTCTCCACCACGACAAGAGAACAACAACGCCAACAACGAATAAGGCCAAGAAGAAGAACAAGATGAAGAAGATGTTCAACAAAGACCCAAGCAAAAGCTTTCATGAGTTCGAGCAAGAATTGCTAAAGATCATCCCGTGGAGCAAATCTACAATGATATCCAAACCGGGAGAATCACTCGCTCAAAAACTCATTTAGCTAACTTTTGTGAACACTATTCATTCATCTCTCGTATTGAACCTATGAAGGTTGAAGAAGCATTGGAAGATCTGGATTGGATAAACGCTATGCATGAAGAGCTACACAACTTTGAGAGAAATCAAGTGTGGACATTGGTTGAAAAGCCCGACAACAACCACAACATCATCGGTACCAAATGGGTGTTTCGCAACAAGCGAGATGAAGATGGACAAGTGGTTCACAACAAAGCGCGTCTCGTCTCCCAAGGCGACACACAAGTCGATGGTATGGACTATGGTGAGACATATGCTCCCGTTGCTAGACTTGAGTCCATTCGCATCTTACTTGCCTATGCTAATCACCATAATATCACCTTGTACCAAATGGACATTAAAAGTGCTTTTCTAAATGGTGAAATGTAAGAGGAAGTTTATGTTAAGCAACCTCCCGGCTTTGTCAACCCTAAGAAACCTAATCATGTTTACAAACTGCACAAAGCCCTTTATGGTCTTAAACAAGCTCCTCGAGCATGGTATAAATGCTTGACCAAGTTCCTTATTGAAAAAGGCTTTGAAATTGGAAAAATAGATTCTACTCTTTTTACTAAAAGGGTTAATGGAGAACTATTTGTATGCCAAATTTATGTTGATGATATTATATTTGGATCAACTAACCCTCATTTTAGTGAAAAGTTTGGGAAGCTAATGTCGGAGAAGTTTGAGATGTCTATGATGAGTGAACTCAAATTCTTTCTTGGTTTGCAAATCAAGCAAACTAAGGAAGGCACCTTTGTCTCTCAAACGAAGTACACCAAGGACTTATTCAAGAAGTTCAATATGCAAGAATGCAAAGGTATGACTACACCCATGCGTACTAGTGGACACCTTGATTTGATCAAAGATGGTGAACCGGTTGATCAAAAGGTTTATCTCTCTATGATTGGTTCATTGTTATATCTATGTGCTTCGCGTCTCGATATCATGCTAAGTGTGTGCATGTGTGCACGATATCAAGCTGCTCCTAAGGAATGTCATCTTAAGGCCGTGAAAAGGATAGTGAGATACTTAATACATACACCAAATTTTGGCATTTGGTATCCAAAGAGATCTTCCTTTGATCTTGTTGGCTACTCTGACTCGGACTATGCCGGTGACAAGGTTGATAGAAAGTCCACTTCCGGTACTTGTCAATTCCTTAGTAGATCTCTTGTGTCTTGGTCTTCCAAGAAACAAAACTCGGTATCCTTATCCACCGCCGAAGCGGAATACGTTGCCGCTGGTTCATGATGTGCTCAATTACTTTGGATGACCCAAACTCTTAAAGATTATGGGATATATGTGAAACATGTTCCATTACTTTGTGACAATGAAAGTGCTATCAAGATTGCTCACAATCCCGTGCAACACTCTCGAACTAAGCATATTGAAGTTCGTCATCATTTCATTCGAGATCACGTTGCTAAGGGTGACATAAACCTTAAGCATGTTCGCACCGATAAGCAATTAGGGGATATATTCACCAAACCACTTGATGAGAAAGTGTTTTGCAGGTTAAGAGGTGAATTGAACATCATTGATGCTTCAAACATGGAGTAGGAACTTCATTGGATACATGCAAGACTTGAGCTCACGACTAATCACTTAATATTTTGATGATTATCTTATGTCTTGAAAATTTGCATCTTGCATGTTATCTAACCCTTGTAGGTACTTGGACAAATCTAATTCTATGAGATTGCAACTCACTCACATCTTGAGCAATCTCTACATCACCAAGTCTCTACACAATGGTGATTGATGACAAGGAAGCACGAAACCTTTCAAACATATCCTTTAACAAATTCTATGTTGAGTTTCATGATTGTCATGTTGGATACACAAGTGCTCTTCCTTGAGAAAACTAACCCGTGTAGGTAGATGAACTCAAAATCCAAAGGTGCTCCCAACTCTTGATGGGCTACATCAACCTTGAGCAACCCACACAAGTTCAACTACATGATCAAGATCAACACCGCCACCCAAGGTATGTTATTCCATCTTAGAGTAGCTTTACTCCAAGTCATGAGTCAAAGCAACTCGACAAGATGTGAATACATCAAGATACTTAAACGAAAAATGGTAACCCCATTTTGAGCTTAAACGATGAGTACGACCTATGATCAAGTGATCTCACTTGACTGCTAAGTCAATGTACTCTAACATAGGTGACTTTGTCACTGCCAAACTCCAGATGAAGTTCTCTTGTGTTCCTTTCTGTGTTGTTGCATTTGTCTCATGCATATTTGTTTCCCCTTTCAAAAAAAACTTCATCTAGATTGTTTAGTTTCTTTTGTTTTTTTGCATTCTCTGCATCCAATTCATTGCAAATCTTTGTGAGATCTTATTTGTCTAGTGAGCTGAGGTGACAAGTGTTTTTCTGTGATGAACTCGGTTCCACCGGTTTCATGTTTCCGGTCTAACCGAAGATTTTCGGAGCAACCGAAGCATACAACTCGGTGACACCGATTTCACTACAGGAAAAACATTTTTCCATTTATTCCCGCTTTATTCTTGATCCAGCTCCACTCAATGAATCTTGTCCTCTGCAAGCATCACATTTACCTTAATGCTTTGTACTATGATTCAAGGGCCGAACCCATTCACAACAAATTCCAGAAGACCCTTCTTGGAAATTGATGTCAAAGGGGGAGAGAGAGATCACATCAAAGCTTAATCATATCTCTAGGGGGAGAGATCTCTAGGGGAGGGAATACTCCAGGAAAGAGTAATCTTCAAGGATCCCAGATGCTTGATGTTCAAGAGGAGAGATGCCACATGTCTTCTTGGGGGAAAGACATGTTCATATGTGCTTATTTGCATAGCTCTGTTCATTTGTTTCTTTGAGCTCTGTTTTTCTGTTCCCTATCTTCTCCCAGTATCCCATGCTAGATTCAGGGGGAGCAAGACATCCAAGGGAAAAAAAATTCTTAAATTCTTTGCATATCCTTCTCTTTGGGGACATGTCAATACCTATCGTGGTACTCTGTACTCACTCTACATGTCATCCCAGTCTTGGTACTCTTGTGGTTTCTTTTGTTTGCTCTAGCTAGTAGGTGCATCTGTGTTATCTAACCTTGTTTATGCAGGTTCATCATATCCTAGCCAACTCAAGACCACAAGGTAAGTATATGCATCATGGTCATGTCTATGAGAAATTCTTGCTGATGTACATACTGTTTGCAAGAAGGACTCATGGGCATGAAGGTACATTTCTCATGTTTTCATCACTTGCTCCGATGCATATAGCCAAGATACATGTAACACATTGCTACTCTGTCATGGTCGTGCTCTCACATGCTTCTATATACCATATTCACATGACTGCATACATGTAGGGGGAGCCTATGCTGGTTACATGTCTTTCCAAAGCTTTACTTGCTATTCTCTATATCTTTATCTAAAGCTATGATGTATGTTGCCATCAATTACCAAAAAGGGGGAGATTGAAAGCACAAGTGCTCCCTAGGTGATTTTGGTAATTAATGACAACATATCTCTTCTTGGACTAACACTTTTACCCAGTATGTTTTAGATAAGTTCAACAATGAAGTGGCATGGACTAGAGGATGTGGAACCCCTTCGAAATGCTAAGGACAAAGGATTGGCCCAAGATCCAAGCTCAAGACACTACATTTTATATCTTAGTGATCCAAGATCACATTGAGTCTATAGGAAAGCCAACACTATTAAGAAGGGATGAGGTGTTGCTTAATGGCTTGCTTGCTCAAAGTGCTTAGTGATATGCTCCAAAGCCCTCAACCACTTTCTCACTTCCAAATATGTCCTAAACCGAAAGTCAAACTCGGACCCACCGATTCTTTCTATCCGGAGCCACCGAGTTCAGTTGAAATAGCGACTGCCAGAAACCCTAATCAGTTCGGTCTCACCGATGGGATCTCGGTCTCACCGAGATGGGCTTGCAAACTCTCTGTTACCTGTTGCAATATTTTCGGTCCCACCGAGATATGCAATCGGCCCCACCAAGTTTGCTTGGCCAACTCTCTGTCTCGCTTATTACCCAAATCGGTCCCACCGAGTTTGATTAATCGGTCAAACCAAGTTTTGGTTTTACCCTAACCCTAGCACATGGTTCCACCGAGTTGATCTAGTCGGTCCCACCGAAAACCCTAACGGTCACTAGGTTTGCTAAATCGGTCCGACCGAGTTTTTCACTTTGGTCTCACCAAGATTGATAAATTGTGTGTAACGGTTAGATTTTGTGTGGAGGCTATATATACCTGTCGGTGTCAAAATCGTCAGATCTCGGGTAGGGGGTCCCGAACTGTGCGTCTAGGCGGATGGTAACAGGAGACGAGGGACACGATGTTTTTACCCAGGTTCGGGCCCTCTTGAAGGAGGTAAAACCCTACGTCCTGCTTGATTAATATTGATAATATGGGTAGTACAAGAGTAGATCTACCACGAGATCGGAGAGGCTAAACCCTAGAAGCTAGCCTATGGTATGATTGTTGTTCGTCCTATGGACTAAAACCCTCCGGTTTATATAGACACCAGAGAGGGATAGGGTTACATAGAGTAAGTTACAATGGTAGGAGATCTACATATCCGTATCGCCAAGCTTGCCTTCCACTCCAAGGAAAGACCCTTCCGGACACGGGACGACGTCTTGAATCTTGTATCTTCATAGTCCAGGAGTCCGGCCGAAGGTATAGTCCAGCTATCCGGACACCCCCTAATCCAGGACTCCCTCAGTAGCCCCTGAACCAGGCTTCAATAACGACAAGTCTGGCGCGCAGATTGTCTTCGGCATTGCAAGGTGGGTTCCTCCTCCAAGTACTCCATAGAAGATTTTGAACACAAAGGTAGTGTCCGGCTCTGCAAAATAAGTTTCCACATATTTCCATAGAGAGAATAATATTTACACAAATCTAATCTGCTGACATATTTCGTAGCATGACATCACACCACGGCCAAGTCTTTATTCGAATCATTTTACTGTTCCACCTCAGCGCGTTTAGCGAGGCAGTTTCCTTGGCACGTCTTGTCAAAGCAGAGATCGTGTCCCCTTATTCCGGGATTCTCATCAATACGGGCGTGGGTAACCCAACCGCGCCATTGATTATGGCGCTTGGGAGATAAGCGAGTTTTACCAGGCTGGTGGGGACGCATAGTCGCGTCCGCCCATATAAGGGGATAAGGATCCACCTTTTCATCCACGCCTTCTTCCTCCTTTGCCTATCCATTTCCGCGCACTCGAGCTCCAGCGCCCAAGTCCGCACACCCCACCTCGACCTTCTCCAGCCATGTCCGAAGCGGGAGGCAAGTGGGTGGTATCCTCCGTTACGGAGGGACACATCAAAAAACTAAGGAAGGCCGGATACTTGTCTAACGACATTGCGCACCGGCTTCCCGAAGAGGGGCAGCTCATCCCCACCCCTAGGCCCCATGAGAGGGTGGTGTTCCTCCCCCATTTCCTCTGCGGACTGGGATTCCCTCTCCACCCATTTGTCCGGGGCTCATGTTCTACTATGGCCTGGATTTCCATGATCTGGCCCCGAACTTTGTCCTCAACATCTCGGCGTTTATCGTCGTGTGCGAGGCTTTGTTCTGCATCCGCCCCCATTTCGGACTATGGCTCAAGACTTCCAACGTCAAGCCGAAGGTGGTGCGCGGCACCCAGGCGGAGTGCGGAGGCGCCATGGTGGGCAAGATGCCCAATGTCCTATGGCTCGAGGGCTCCTTCGTGGAGTCCCTAAAGGGGTGGCAATCGGGGTGGTTTTACATCACCGAGCCACGCGACCCTGAATGGGTCGCAGCCCCGAGTTCCGATCCGGACCCCCTACGCAGCTCATCTCCTGGAAAGAGATGGGCCTGTCGTGGGGTAAAAAAGGAGAGTTGACCGGACTCCAAACATGCGTCCAAACCCTGGTGGACAAGAAGCTCAAACTTGTCAACGTAGTCCAGGTTATGCTCATCCGCCGGATCCTCCCATGTCAACAACGGGCTTTCAACCTGTGGGAGTTCGACCCGGTGCGGCACCGAACCCTGAGCAGGCTCTTCGACACGACGTACGAAGATGCCTGGAAGGTGCTTTTCAAGGGCGCCGAGGCCCCCGCATCCGCTACTGAGGATCGCGGATTCAGCACGCAGCGTCATGCTCGTGCGGTAAGCTGTTTTTACCTTTTACAGGGTATTAGTTTTTCATAGTTTGACTCCATGCGGGATCTAAGCTCCCTTACCTTTGACAGGATTGGCAGGAGACGTCCGAACAGATCAACTGTCCGGCTCCTTTGCCGAAGGCCCAGCGGACGCTCGCTTGGCGAAGCTGCTGGTTCCGGCACCCTATGTGGTGCCGGAGAAGAAGGCCAAGAAGAAGGCCACAGGGACTAGAAAGAGTGCACGGCACCAAGAGGTGTCGGATTCATCATCCGACGACTCCAAGGCGCACTCCTCCCATGAAGATGAGGAGGAGGAAGAAGAGACCTCTCCTCCTCCAGCGGGGGAGGGAAGAAAAGGAAGGCCGCCCCAACTGGGGAGGCCAAAGGGTCCAAGAAGGTGAAGACCCCTCCTCCGGACTACTCCACCAACGCCGACGACGGCAAAGAGGAGTGGCCGCATAGGGCCAAGCCCCCGGCGAGATCGTAAGTATCCGGATACCACAGTGATTCATAGTATTCCCCCATTGCACATCTTTTCCTTACGTCGAACATGTTTATGCAGTCCACCCAAAGACCGGCTTGACGTGTCGTCGAGCGGTTCCCTGGATTCGTCAGATGTGAATTCGCTTCCGATGGCTACCTCCCCCCATCCTACGAACGACGCCGCGGTGGCGTCCCAACAGGTTCCAAGCCAGGAGGAGGTGGTCCTGGAGGTGCCGCAAGGCGACCTCCCAGACTCCAGGCGTAAAGGGGATAGAACCCCCAAGGGCTCCAAGTCCGGCCTTGAGCTGGACACCGCACCGGAACCTTCAACGGTTCCGGACTCCGGTAGGCAGCCTCCTTCCAAGAGGAGCAAGCCTACCGAGCCGGCGACCTCCGTCCAACCGGAGGCACAGGACAATTTGCTGGAGGTGCTTAACGGCGCCTCCATCGACGAGGAGCACCGCACTATTATGAGTGCGGTGATCCAGAAGTTTCAGTCCGCCAAGAGCGGACTGACTGAAGCCTGTGCCAGCCTTCTAACAGGCTTTGAGGTAAGTAAAGAATATGTAAAAATATTACCGCATAGACAGTAGCCCCTGATGCTCTGTTCGGTGTTTGGAAAGAAAAGCCAAATAGAGGATCTAATAACATTCGCAGGAGTCTAACATAATCAAGTCAATATGCGTATGCAGGCTTCGCTGCTGGCCTCCGCCGCACTGACTGCGGAGGTGGATACACTGAAGCAAAACCTCATGCGGTCCAAGAACGAGCTCGGCCATGCCAAGAGGCAACTCGAGGAGAAGGGAGGTAAGTAATACCTTGCGCAAGTATATAGAGAAGATGTGGTTGCAAAAAATGACAGGATCAACGTGCTATTATAGGGGCCACGACCGAGGTGGCAACCCTTAAGAAAGCGCTGTCCGAGGCCGAAAGCAGAGCGGCCATGGAGCGCACAGAGAGAGGGAAGCAGGAGGCGCGGGTGGAGGAGGTGCAGAAAGAGCTCCAGGCTCTCGTGAAAAAACATGAGAGTTTGGAGCTTGACTCAAAGACGCAAGTGTCCGAGCTTGCGGCAGCCCTCGAAAGCGCGAAGTCTGCCAAGGCTGATGCCTAGAAAGCCCTCCAAGAAATTGGAGATATGAAGAAGATAGCGGCGGGTAAGGCATTCATTATGCAAAGAAAGCACGTGAAAGTGAATTACTTGTTACTTACCCGAGTCCGGAGCTCTCCAGGAGCATTTGCAGATTTGCCCCGTAGTGCGTCTGATGCCGCCGCCTACTATCGAGCCGAGGAGGGGAGCTCGACAGAGAAGGTGTTCTGGTCTCAGTATGCTGAGGCCGGACACCTGGTGCCTTTGAGCGACCAGCTGAACCAAATGGTAGAGCTCCACAAGGTGGCCGAACAGGCCATAAAGGGCCTCATAGTTCGGCTTTGGCCTGGAGAGGCTCTGCCTGGGAGCTACTTCGGGCTGGTGAGGCGGCTGATGAATGCCTGTCCATGGCTTGAAGTAATCAAGCTCTCCGTCTGCATCGAAGGTGCCCGTAGGGCGCTTGCCCGTGCTAAAGTGCACTGGGGAAAGATGGATGCGAAGAAGCTGGTGAAGGACGGGCCGCCGCCGGGCAAGGAGCATCACGTCCCGGAAGCGTATTATGACGGCGTCCTGAAGGGTGCCTGCCTTATAGTGGATGAATGCTCCAAAGATGTAATATTTGAGTAAACTCGCATTTGTGATCCTGTACGCTGAAAACTTGATCATATGCGCTAAGCAATGCTTTTGAATTTAAAATATTACCTTTTGTGCGCCCGATTATCAAATTTGAGAGATGGCGAGTCGTCGGCTTCTGCCCCCATGCCACGAATGTTGGGGTGTTCGGGATAAACATGAGCGCTCTTTTTCCCATTCTTGGGTCTTCGAGGGAGGCGCTCAACACAAAGAACAAGGCAATCGGACTATAATGCTTGTACACTCTCACTTAGCCATAGAATTCTATAATTTTAAATTTCGGCGAAGCCCCTAGTGTTCGGAAGACCGAGTTCGGGGCGCTATCCACGCCTAGGCCGGACAAAGCCGACTCCTCGCTCTAAGCGGCATAAGTCTTTAGGGACTCGAAAACCTCTTGAACAGCGACCAGCTCTCACCTCATCATGACGGTCAGTTTTAGCTTTCTCTACTGAGGTGCTTAGCCCAGCTCAACTGGGGCACAATCGCAGTAGTTCTCCTAGTGCTACCTTAGCTGATATAACGGAATGTAAGGTACCAAAACATAGGAGCCGGGCAAACCCAACTATTGACCCAAGACATGATTCGAAGCCGATGCATATAATGCTATAAGTTTAGGGTGCCGCACTTGTGAAAGTGTTCGGACTTCTCACACCGTATTGTGGGGTACTTAAGCCCCTGGCGTATTGGCCATACCAAAGTGTATGGGTGCAACATGTCATTAATGAACATATATTCATAAAAAAGAGTAATGCATAATAGACGGAAGCTATGCATTGTTTATTTAAAAAAGCTACGATCAAAGCAGAACGATACAAATACTGCAATAAGCAAAAGATGGGACTATTTAACATGTCCTTTCCAGGGGCAAGCTGTGGAATGTTATGTGAAACAGGTATACTGCTCGTTATAGAGACCACCTTAGAGTTCCGTAGTGCGACGTAGCTTTCTGCTTCCCTGGTTGTATCGTTTGTGCGGCAATTGTACTGCCGGACAAGCCTGCCGAAGAATGGAGTCCTAAAAATAAGAGAAAATTAAGAAATCGGCAGCCCCTAGTGCGGTTTAAGCCGCGTTTTGGGCGTGCCGTGATGGTGCCCCTACCCCTGTGCCCATGGTATTTCCAGAGTGTAGTTATGTACGCGCAACACTGGTTTCGCAAGTTCGCGAGGGCTGGGGTTGGGGCCGCATTGCTACGCTTGCTCGGAACGTGCCAGATGGTCTTGTTGTAGGTTACTCCGGGCGCACTTGACGGTGTCCAGACGTTTAATGGCCGGACTGGAGAATTGCCTTGAGAGGCTGCTTTGTACTTCCACTGCGATAGCCGCCGTATGCTCCTCCGTTCGGAGAGAGCGTTCGGTGTTTCCATTGACCATGATGAGGCCTCGAGGGCCTGGCATCTTGAGCTTGAGCTATGCATAGTGCGGCACCATTGAACTTGGCAAATGTGGTTCACCCGAGCAGTGCGTGATAGCCACTGCGGAATGGGACTATGTCGAAGATTAACTCCTCGCTTTGGAAATTATCCGGAGATCCGAACACCACTTCAAGTGTAACTGAGCCTGTACAATTGGCCTCTACACCTGGTATGACGCCTTTAAAGGTTGTTTTAGTGGGTTTAATCATCGAGGGATTGATGCCCATTTTACGCATTGTATCCTGGTAAAGCAGGTTCAGGCTGCTGCCACCGTCCATAAGGACTCTAGTGAGGTGAAATCCGTCAATAATTGGGTCTAGAACCAATGCGGCGAATCCGCCATAACGGATGCTAGTGGGGTGGTCTCTTCGATCAAAAGTGATCGGGCAGGAAGACCATGGGTTGAACTTTGGGGCGACTGGCTCCATCGCGTATACGTCCCTTAGCACACGCTTCCGCTCCCTCTTGGGGATGTGGGTTGCGTATATCATGTTCACCGTCCGCACTTGTGGGGGAAAACCTTTCTGTCCACTGTTGTTCGGCGGCCAGGGCTCCTCCTCGTCATCGCTATGCAGCGCCTTGTCTTTGTTTTCGGCATTTAACTTGCCTGCCTGCTTGAACACCCAACAATCCCTGTTGGTGTTATTGGCTGGTTTTTCGGGGGTGCCATGTATCTGGCATGAGCGGTTGAGTATTCGGTCCAATCTGGACGGGCCCGGAGTATTTCTTTTGAATGGCTTTTTCCGCTGACCGGGTTTAGAGCCTCTAAATCCGGCATTAACTGCCATATCCTTAGTATTGTCGCCGTTAATGGGGCGCTTTTGCTTGTTGCGACGCGACCTTCCACTTCTGTCCTTGGTATCCGAATTACCAGGGCTCTTGATCATGTTATTGCTGCGAGCTAGCCAGCTGTCTTCTCCCGCACAAAAGCGGGTCATAAGTGTCGTGAGGGCTGCCATTGATTTCGACTTTTCCTGTCCTAGGTGCCGTGCAAGCCACTCGTCGCGGATGTTATGCTTGAAGGCTGCTAGGGCCTTTGCGTCCGGACAGTCGACGATTTGATTTTTCTTGGTTAGGAACCGTGTCCAGAATTGTTTGGCCTATTCCTCTGGCTGCTGAATTATGTGGCTAAGGTCATCGGCGTCTGGTGGTCGCACATAAGTGCCCTGGAAATTGTCGAGGAATGCGGTTTCCAGGTCCTCCCAACAACCAATTGATTATGCCGGCAAGCTATTAAGCCAATGCCGAGCTGGTCCTTTAAGCTTGAGTGGGAGGTATTTGATGGCGTGTAGGTCATCACCGCGGGCCATGTGGATATGAAGGAGATAGTCCTCGATCCATACCGCAGGATCTGTTGTGCCATCGTATGATTCGATGTTCACAGGTTTGAAACCCTCGGGGATTTGATGATCCATTACTTCATCTGTGAAGCATGGTGGGTGTGCGGCGCCTCTGTATTGGGCTATATCACGACGCAGTTCAAACGAGCTTTGTCTACTGTGTTTGGCCCGACCGGATTTATTGTATCCGGAGTGATGATTACCGTCTCGTGCCGTGGGGCGCCCACGCGATCCGTAGATCGATCTTGTTTGCCTTGCCTTGTCCTCCAATATATCTCGCAGTTCTGGCGTGTTTTCCCGTGCCTTGGTATTTTTTGAGCGGCCCGGGGTGCGGCTTGAGTGGAGGGCCGAGAGGCCTCTCTGTCGCGGCTACGGGGTGGCCGGTCGGCCGCATCATGCGCTGGTGATGTAGGTTTAGGTGCTTCCTCCTCTAATTGGGGTAGCAACCTGCACTTTGGGTAGCTTTTGGAGGGGCGTTCGAGTTCATACTCTTCGGCCGCAAGGAATTCAGTCCATCTGTCGGCTAGCAAATCTTGATCAGCTCTAAGCTGTTGCTGTTTTTTCTTGAGGCTGTTCGCCGTGGCCATAAGCCTGCGTTTGAAACGCTCTTGTTCGATGGGATCCTCCGGCATGACAAATTCGTCGTCGTCGAGGCTTGCCTCGTCTTCGGAGGGAGGCATATAATTATCGTCCTCGACCTCTCTGTCTGCCGCTCTCTCATGAGGGCTGGCTTCTCCATCCTCCTATGCTGAATCTTGCTGGAGGTGGTTGTCTTCGGCACATTCCGGGGTGTTATTATCTCCCGTGCCGGAATCACCATTTTTGCTTTGGCGGGATTTAGAGCGGCGCCGCTGACGCCGGCGCTTAGGCTGCTTCTTGGAGGGGTCATCCTCCACTGTTCCATCGCCATTGCCTTCTTTTGGGGTGTCCACCATGTATATATCATACAACGAGGTGGCTTTCCAGTGCCCAATAGGCGCTGGTTCTTGATCGTCTCCTGCATCGGCGTCCATACTGTCGATGTCTTCGGAGTCGAAGTCGAGCATGTCGGTTAAATCATCGACAGTGGCTACGAGGTGGGTGGTGGGTGGGCTTTGAATTTCTTCATCATTCGCATCCCAACCTCGCTGACCATAGTTCGGCCAGGGCTCTCCTGATAAAGAGAGAGACTTTAGTGAATTCAGAATATCGCCGAAGGGCGAGTGCTGAAAGATGTCCGCGACGGTGAACTCCATGATCGGCGCCCAATCTGGTTCGATCGGTAGGGGCGCAGAGGGCTCGGAGTCTGGAGAGGAGTCCGGCTCCTTGGAGTCACGGGCTTCGCAGAGAATAGGGCTGGTGTTCGGCTCGATCGCCGTAGAGATTGCAGCCCTCGAGGCGGTGTCCAACCACCCATCCTCGATTGGCACAGTTGGCTCCGAATTAAGGGTCGGAGCTGATGCGGGTGCGGCCTCCAGGGCACTGTTCGGCGGCAGAGCTAAATCATGCCCATCATGATAGTGCGACGCGCTTGGCTGTGGCTCGAATCCGTCGAAGATCAAGTCTCCGCGAATGTCGGCCGTGTAGTTCAAACTTCCAAATCTGACCTGATGGCCAGGGGCGTAGCTTTCGATCTGCTCCAGATGACCAAGCGAATTGGCCCGCGGTGCAAAGCCGCCGAATACGAAGATCTGTCTGGGGAGAAAGGTCTCACCCTGGATCGCATCGCTGTTGATGATTGGAGAAGCCATCGGGCCTAAAAGTGACGACACAGAGGAACTCTCAATGAAAGCACCAATGTCGGTGTCAAAACCGGCGGATCTCGGGTAGGGGGTCCCGAACTGTGCGTCTAGGCAGATGGTAACAGGAGACGAGGGACACGATGTTTTTACCCAGGCTCGGGCCCTCTTAAAGGAGGTAAAACCCTACATCCTGCTTGATTAATATTGATAATATGGATAGTACAAGAGTAGATCTACCACGAGATCAGAGAGGCTAAACCCTAGAAGCTAGCCTATGGTATGATTGTTGTTCGTCCTATGGACTAAAACCCTTCGGTTTATATAGACACCGGAGAGGGCTAGGGTTACACAGAGTCGGTTACAATGGTAGGAGATCTACATATCCGTATCGCCAAGCTTGCCTTCCACGCCAAGGAAAGACCCTTCCGGACACGGGACGCAATCTTCAATCTTGTATCTTCATATTCCAGGAGTCCGGCCGAAGGTTTGCTAAATCGGTCCGACCGAGTTTATCACTTCGGTCTCACCGAGATTGGTAAATTGTGTGGAGGCTATATATACCCCTCCACCCACTCTTCATTCGTGGAGAGAGCCATCATAACATACCTACACTTCCAATACACATTTTTTGAGAGAGAACTGCCTACTCATGTGTGGAGGCCAAGATATTCCATTCCTACCATATGAATCTTGATCTCTAGCCTTCCCCAAATTGCTTTCCACTAAAATCTTCTTTCCACCAAATCCATATCTTGTGAGAGAGAGTTGAGTGTTGGGGAGACTATCATTTGAAGCACAAGATCAAGGAGTTCATCATCAACACACCATTTGTTACTTCTTGGAGAGTGGTGTCTCCTAGATTGACTAGGTGTCACTTGGGAGCCTCCGACAAAGATTGTGGAGTTGAACCAAGGAGTTTGTAAGGGCAAGGAGATCGCCTACTTCGTGAAGATCTACCGCTAGTGAGGCAAGTCCTTCTTGGGCGATGGCCATGATGGGATAGACAAGGTTGCTTCTTCGTGGACCCTTCGTGGGTGGAGCCCTCCGTGGACTCGTGAAACCGTTACCCTCCATGGGTTGAAGTCTCCATCAACGTGGATGTACGATAGCACCACATATCAGAACCACGACAAAAACATCCATGTCTCCAATTGCGTTTGAATTCTCCAGACCCTTCCCTTTACACTCTTGCAAGTTGCATGCTTTACTTTCCGCTGCTCATATACTCTTTGCATGCTTGCTTGATATGTATTGTGTATGTTAAACTAGTGCCTAAACTCCACTTCAACTTAAAGAAATTAAAAACTGCAACTTTTGGCACTTAGTGTCTAATCACCCCCCTCTAGACACCTCTTCTCGATCCTTTCAATTGGTATCAGAGCTTTGGTCTCCATTACCTTGGTTTAAACACCATTGGAGGAAGATGGATGAGTCTACTTTAGGGAGTCTTAGGCATAGAGTGCCTATTCTTGATGGAGAATATTTTCATGAGTGGAAAAATGAAATGCTTGAGATTTTCAATGAATATCACTTGAACAAGTATATTGCTAGCCCTTGTGCACCTCATGTTGATCCCATGCATCCTACCCTTGATGAATCAATTGACATGATTCACAATCTTAGAACTGTTAATCTTATCACTAGATGCTTGCCTAGAAACTTGTTTGGATGTTTGCCGACTCTTAAGTGTGCCTACACCATATGGAAATTTCTTGAGGAACTCTTTCCTAATTATTCCTTGAAAGATTTAGATGAAATCCTCCATAAGTCTATTGCCTTGATTAAGATGAATTCCAATGATCCCAAATTTGGCGACTGCTTAATGGAGCTTACTAATCTTACGAGTTCCAAAGGAGATGTTGGAATCATTAGCAATATCATTTCTAGAGCTATTAGAATTCATAAGGATAACTATAGAAATGATCATTTATCTAATGAATTGCCCTCTCTAGGAATTGATCAATCACAAGATGATGTTGAACATGAATACTCGGATGAGGATGATGAGGATAGTGACTATGATCTTGATGATGCGATGAGACACTTTGGTCTTATGGCAAATCTTCGCGGCTACATGGCTGGAGGAAAGGAATGGGTCCTTGATAGTGTATGTACTGATCATATGACCGGAGATAAAGACATGTTCCATGAGCTTGCTGAAAATGACGGCCCTCGAAAGTATGTCACTTTTGGTGATAATTCAAAGGGTAAGGTAGTTGGCCTTGGTAAGGTGGCCATCTCACATGATAGCTCCATACAAAATGTCATGCTCGTTGAATCTCTTGGCTACAACTTACTTTCAGTATCTAGACTTGCTGATTTCGGTTTCAATGTCCTATTTACTAAAGTAGACTACCAAGTGTTTCATAGAGATAATCATAAAATGGTCTCTACCGGTATACGTAGAGGAGATCTTTACATTGTTGATTTCACTAAAAAGGCTCAACCTAAAACTCGCTTAATTGCTAAATCTTCTAAAGGCTGGTTGTGGCATAGAAGGCTAGGCCATGTGGGCATGCGAAACCTTGACAAACTCATTAAAGGAAATCATATCCTTGGCGTTAACGATGTCATATTTGACAAGGATAGACTTTGTAGTGCTTGTCAAGCAGGGAAATAAGTTGGAGGAAGTCATCGCACTAAGAACATCATGACCACAAGAAGACCACTCGAGCTACTTCACATGGATCTCTTTGGTCCAAATGCCTACAAGAGTCTCGGTGGTAACTCATTTGGTCTAGTCATAGTTGATGATTTTTCAAGATTTACGTGGGTGTTCTTTCTAGATGACAAATCGCAGGTCCAAAAGATCTTCAAAAACTTTGCTAGGAAGGCCCAAAATCAATTCGACGCGAAGATCAAGAAGGTTCGGAGCGACAACGGAACGGAGTTTAAGAACGCAAATGTGGACACCTTTCTTGACGAAGAAGGGATCTCACATGAGTTCTCGGCTACGTACACACCTCAACAAAATGGAGTTGTTGAGAGGAAGAACCGGACTCTTATCGAGATGGCAAGAACGATGCTTGATGAGTACAAGATGCCAAAACACTTTTGGGCGGAAGCGGTAGAGACAGCTTATCATGCAACAAATCGCTTATATCTTCACAAGCTACTCGGCAAGACGGCATACGAGCTCCTCACCGGTAACAAACCCCAAGTTGGATACTTTCGAGTATTCGGCTCAAAGTGCTACATTCTTGATAAGCATCATCGTTCTAAATTTGCTCCTAAGTCTCATGAGGGTTTCCTACTTGGTTATGGCTCAAACTCTCACATATACCGTGTCTACAACAATTTCACCCGAAAGGTTGAAGAAACGGTAGATGTGAAGTTTGATGAATCTAACGGCTCGCAAGTAGAGCAATTGCCAATTGATGTAGGAGACAAATATCCCTCGGAAGCAATCCAAGACTTGTCTATCGGCAAGATTCATCCAATGGAGGTGAAGGAGAGTACCTCGTCCGTCCAAGTGGAAGCTTCTACCTCACGACAAGGTGAACCAAGAGTTGATACGGAAGCATCCACGAGTGGGACACACCAAGAAGAAGAAAATGAGGAAGTGCACCAAGACGAACGTCAACAACCTCCTTCTCCACCACGACAAGAGAACAACAAGCCAACAATGAAGAAGGCCAAGAAGGAGAACAAGATGAAGAAGATGTTCAACAAAGACCCAAGCAAAAGCTTTCACGAGTTCGAGCAAGAATTGCTAAAGATCATCCCGTGGAGCAAATCTACAATGATATCCAAATCGGGAGAATCACTCGCTCAAAAACTCGTTTAGCTAACTTTTGTGAACACTATTCATTCATCTCTCGTATTGAACCTATGAAGGTTGAAGAAGCATTGGAAGATCCGGATTGGATAAACGCTATGCATGAAGAGCTACACAACTCTAAGAGAAATCAAGTGTGGACATTGGTTGAAAAGCCCGACAGCAACCACAACATCATCGGTACCAAATGGGTGTTTTGCAACAAGCAAGATGAAGATCGACAAGTGGTTCGCAACAAAGCGCGTCTCGTCGCCCAAGGCTACACACAAGTTGAAGGTATGGACTATAGTGAGACATATGCTCCCGTTGCTAGACTTGAGTCCATTCGCATCTTACTTGCCTATGCTAATCACCATAATATCACCTTGTACCAAATGGACATTAAAAGTGCTTTTCTAAATGGTGAAATTGAAGAGGAAGTTTATGTTAAGCAACCTCCCGGCTTTGTCAACCCTAAGAAACCTAATCATGTTTACAAACATCACAAAGCCCTTTATGGTCTTAAACAAGCTCCTAGAGCATGGTATTAATGCTTGACCAAGTTCCTTATTGAAAAAGGCTTTGAAATTGGAAAAATAGATTCTACTCTTTTTACTAAAAGGGTTAATGGAGAACTATTTGTATGCCAAATTTATGTTGATGATATTATATTTGGATCAACTAACCCTCATTTTAGTGAAAAGTTTGGGAAGCTAATGTCGGAGAAGTTTGAGATGTCTATCATGAGTGAACTCACATTGTTTCTTGGTTTGCAAATCAAGCAAACTAAGGAAGGCACCTTTTTCTCTCAAACGAAGTACACCAAGGACTTATTCAAGAAGTTCAATATGCAAGAATGCAAAGGTATGACTACACCAAAGTCAAACTCGGCCCCACCGATTCTTTCTAACTGGAGCCACCGAGTTCAGTTGAAATAGCCACTGCCAGAAACCCTAATCAGTTCGGTCTTACCGATGGGATCTCGGTCTCACCGAGATGGACTTGCAAACTCTCTGTTACCTGTTGCAATATTTTTGGTCCCACCGAGATATGCAATCAGCCCCACCGAGTTTGCTTGGCCAACTCTCTGTCTCGCTTATTACCCAAATCGGTCCCACCGAGTTTGAGTAATCGGTCAAACCGAGTTTTGGTTTTACCCTAACCCTAGTACATTGGTTCCACCGAGTTGATCTAGTCGGTCCCACCGAAAACCCTAACGGTCACTAGGTTTGCTAAATCGGTCCGACCGAGTTTTTCACTTTGGTCTCACCAAGATTGGTAAATTCTGTGTAACGGTTAGATTTTGTGTGGAGGCTATATATACCCCTCCACCCACTCTTCATTCGTGGAGAGAGCCATCAGAACATACCTACACTTCCAATACACAATTTTTGAGAGAGAACTACCTACTCATGTGTGGAGGCCAATATATTCCATTCCTACCATATGAATCTTGATCTCTAGCCTTACCCAAGTTGCTTTCCACTCAAATCTTCTTTCCACCAAATCCATATCCTGTGAGAGAGAGTTGAGTGTTGGGGAGACTATCATTTGAAGCACAATTGCAAGGAGTTCATCATCAACACACCATTTGTTACTTCTTGGAGAGTGGTGTCTCCTAGATTGGCTAGGTGTCACTTGGGAGCCTCCAACAAAGATTGTGGAGTTGAACCAAGGAGTTTGTAAGGGAAAGGAGATCGCCTACTTCGTGAAGATCTACCGCTAGTGAGGCAAGTCCTTCATGGGCGATGGCCATGATGGGATAGATAAGGTTGCTTCTTCGTGGACCCTTCGTGGATGGAGCCCTCCGTGGACTTGCGCAACCATTACCCTCCGTGGGTTGAAGTCTCCATCAATGTGGATGTACGATAGCACCACCTATCGGAACCATGACAAAAACATCCGTGTCTCCAATTGCATTTGAATTCTCCAAACCCTTCCCTTTACACTCTTGCAAGTTGCATGCTTTACTTTCCGCTGCTCATATACTCTTTGCATGCTTGCTTGATATGTATTGTGTTTGTTAAACTAGTGCCTAAACTGCACTTCAACTTAAAGAAATTAAAAACTGCAACTTTTGGCACTTAGTGTCTAATCACCCCCCTCTAGACACCTCTTCTCGATCCTTTCAACTTCATTATAAAAAGTGAATTTGGATATTTGAAGAATTTATCATAGTGTTTCAAATCGACGCATGTGTGAATATATAACGGTGATACACATGGTGTGGTTATGAACATGTTATACTACATTTAATATATTTTATCTCTACTCTTATAAAGAAACGGAGTTGTTGATGATGGTGTGCCCGCCATCCTGCATTATAGGCCACCCGGTTTATATCTGGCGGATAGCAAGGAAACTATGATGGTTGAAGTTGGCAACAATCATGATTGTAGATTCTTATTGAAATAGAGAAATGAATTCAAATTTAGTTCGAATTGCAGCGGTAGTATAGACATTTGGAATGCACTAAAATGTTGGTATTAGTAGGTTACATGCATTATACAGCAAGCAAAAAAAATTAATCGGACATAACATGGATTCATACTCCCTCCTTCCATCTATATAGGGCATAATGAGATTTTTAAGACCGCCTTTGACTATTGACAAGATTAATAGTACATGACATGCACAATGTGAAAATTATATCATTGAAAGAACCGTTCAAAGACGAATTTAACGGCGTGCTTTGTGTAAGTTGCATGTCATATATCATTGCTCTAATATTTGGTCAAAGTTAGCATCGAAAAACGCATTAGGCCCTATATAGATGGAAGGAGGGAGTAGCTTTGAATAGCATTTGTATAGTAAAACAGGGCAAGACTCTCTCTTTGTGTGGTGTGAATAGTTTTATTTTTTCGTTTTCTTTTTGGTTGAGGGAAGTGCGAATTGATTTGGTACGTACAAGTACAATATTACTACATGTTAGGCTTGTCCCTAAAATTCAACCCGCGTCTTGTTATATCTCGAAAATTCAGATATCGTGCTCCCAAAACTGGCGCCTTCACAACCCGCGCCTTGCTATCCCGAAATTACAACGCGCGTGAAAACTCCCTCCAGCTGTCAAATCCCGACACGCAAAATCCCCCTTCTAACCCTGAGCCGAAAGGGCCGCTAGTTCAAATCGGTGGGGGGTACTTTTGTAACACACCCTACATTTTGGACAAGCGCGTCCCTAAGTCATGCTTCACCCCCTCCATCGCCCCCTTTTTGCCATTCGAAATCCCAGGCCGCCATAACCTCTCCGCTCCAGCCGTGAAACCCCACCCTCCTCCGTCTTCCACGTCACCGTTGCCTAGCCGGAGCCTCTTTCCCGACGACGTCGTCCATCGCAACAGCTCGACGTCCCTTGTCCACCTCCCCGGATGAGGATCTATCGTCCATCTCAACGTCCCGCCGGTTCAGCTGCCCCATCCTCCAGCTCCAAGGAGCTGCTCTGACGATCGCCTCGTCTATCGCGGCTGCTCCATCCCCACAGCGCTGCCTTAACCTGCTCCACCGGAACCGCAACATCCTCACCGACTCCTCGGACGAAGTCGAGGCCTACTCGGCGCCACCAAAGAGGTTGTACACTCATCGCATCGAACCTTCTCCTTAACTCGACCTCCCGGTGCCAACGATGCTCCATCCCGCGCCCCCATGGAGCGGCTACCTTGAAGTCGGCGCCGCAGGTGACATCTCCACGGCAGCTCTCCCCTAGTGCGAGGCCCCTTCGGCGGCAGCGTCCATACCAGCCGGATCTGCTGCTGCTGCTCCGGCTCTCGCTCGATCGCTCGCTCACCCAGCTGCTGCTGCTGCTCTTCCCCTCGCTCGTGCTGCTTCTCTGCTCCGATTAAGCCACACTTCATTCGACTGAATCGACTTTTGGGTTAGTCGATTTTCAGGGTTGGGGGGGGGGCTCGCCAGAGTTAAGGAAGAACCACCCGCAGCGGGGACGGGGGCTCACCGGAGAGGTACCCCACTATCTATCTTAGGGTTCAGGGTGGGAGGGCGGGGGGCCTAGAGGGCAGGCCGGGGCGGCGGTGGCGAGTTGTTTCGAGGCGGCGAGGCGGCGCTGGGGCCGGCGGTTCAGCCGGTGGTGGCTGGCGGCTCAAGGGGGTGCAGGTTGAAGATGAACTGCAGGCCCTCCCTAAACTACATGTCAAGTGCCTCTCTGCTACCATTGCGTTCAGTTTCGACAGTAGCATTCAGATTCCACAGTAAATTTTTGTTTCGACAGTTAAGTTCAGAGTCAACAGTTTTTACCTCATGTGTTGTAGTCAGGTGGTTTTTGGTGATGTTAATTTTACATCCATTTTACATCATCTATTGGAGATGCTATTAGAATCCCACTTGAGATTGATGATGTTTGTCTTGTGCTGCTTCAGCCTTGACGTCTTACGGCTTACCGGAGCTGCTCCAACGACAGAACGATCCATCACAACAGAGCAGTGCCCTGGACGCCGTCTACAGATTCCTCAGATCTTCCTCCACACCTCCGATAGCCACCTCTGCCTCAACTGCTTCAGCGACCAACCCAATGATGCTAAGGTCGACACGGCTACGGTAAAGAGGTTGTACACTTGTTGCATCACTTATTACTATACATTCACGTCGATCCATTAGGGCTATTTTGGTTCAACGGAAAAACGTCGATCCACTGGTTGTTACCATCACTCTAAATTTCTGCATGCTCTCCTTACATAATCTCACCATATTTTTTTCGTATGCATGTCAGATATTGTACACAGTCATGCTGAACATGTAGAGAAAAAGAGAAGAGTTTTGCGCGGCAATACAATGTCATGCAGACATCGCTCCATGGCGGGTTCAATGGAAAACCCTCCCCACCCCTCTCCAGATTGTAATCCAGAGGAAGATATCTGTTCTGAGGCGGATTCAGACGCCGCTGACCACTCCTATTTACCCCCCAAGGTGTTTGCTCTACCTTGGCATGATGATGTTAGTCATATCATGCATATGTTGCCTTGCAGTGCCTACTTTTGACATCATATATGTCATATGCTTAGTTTAGACATGTTCTGGAATGCCACCTGTTTAGTTTCTATATCATATATGGGAATTATGCAGTCTCATGTCTTTTAGCCAGCCATAATATATGTGAAATGTGCAATCCATCCTATTTAACCAGGCATCATATATTTGAATGATATCTTGCCCATCCTTTTCTTCATTACATTTCCATTTGTCGATAATGTTTGTACATTAAACTACTCTTCCTGTGAATCAGCCATTTGGGTGGGAGATGGAAAAATCTGGAGTGAAAACAAGGCCTTCAGAGCAGATAGTGCTACCTGTCGAAGCAGATCTCTTGTTGGGTCCCGATAGCTCCTCAGAGATGGGTTCAGAGACAGATGACCAGTCCTATTCCCCCACTGAGGTGTATGCTCTAACTTGGCATGGTTATACTGCTCATATCATGCATACGGTGTCTTGCACTACATAGTTTAGACATCATATACACAATATTCAACACCATGTTCTTAGTTCAGACATCATATCGAATGCCCTCTGTTTAGCATATAAATCACATATGTGAATTAAATGATGCGATCCTGATTACTTAGATAACATGTAGGTGAATTATGTCATGCGATCCTGTTTAGTTATTCATCATATCTTTGAATTATGTTATGCTATGCTATCCAGTTTAGATAGACATCATATATGTGAAATTATGTCATGCTATCCATTTTAGTTAAACAATATACATGTCAACTATTTCATGCCTCTTTTTTCCACACTATCTATTGCATCTGTCTCTCATACAATGTCTGTACATTCAACTATGTTTCCTGTTTATCAACCATTTGAATTGGAGCGGGTGATGCCAGTATCTAGCGGACTAAAAACACGGTCTTCAAATAAAACAGTGCTACCTCTTGGTGGAGATAGCACCCCGGTTGTACATGCACAAGAACCAGCCCTACCACACATAACCCAAACTCTCGCAGCTTGTACCCCTACTGCGATGGACAGAGAACCCGCTTCACCCAATCTAACCCCAACTCCAGCCGATAGTAACCCAGTTCCTGTTGACACAACACCATCTCCACCACAGAGCTCCCAAACAAGAGCAGTTAGTAAGGCAGCTCCAGTGCCCAAAGGGCCAGTACTATCACGGCGAACCCCAACTCCACCAGTTAGTACGCCTATTCCTATGGAGGAAGCACAACCAGTTGGTCGTAGTTTAGCATCTATCGCATTTGATGTCGTTAAATCGTATGTGCGTATCTTCCCATCTTGGAAATATTATACTAAAGATGAAGGAAAATGCCAGTTGCAGGTGTTTGTCCAGGAGTTATGTGTAAGTAATGTTATTCATGGCAATTACTTTGCTTCGTCCCATACATCCTACCTCCATGATGGTTATAATACAGCAAATTTTCCCATTTTTCTCTATAGAGAAGGACCAATTTGGAAACTCAGGATGAGGTAACCTGTGCTAATACCTTTGCTATCTTCAAGAATGCTTGGTGGCAGTATCAGAATTACCTGAAGAAAACGTACTTCACCGGCAAAGAAACTCATCAAATTCCCTTACGTTCTCCTGAGACACATTTACTGGACGATGACTGGGAATGCCTTGTTCTGTACTGGTCCTGAACCAAGAATGTGGTAAGGTCTATGAGCTCATTTTCTATTTTTAAGTATTATATTCTTGCATCTTACTGTACTCTGTTCATGTAGAACAAGTGCCTAAACCTGAAGAACAACTGTTCTAATTTAAGATTCCATTGCTATCATAGTTCAAAAAAGCGCTAGGCATTAATTGTGTGTTTTGCCACCGCCTTGCGCTTTACTGACCAAAGCGCATGCTTATGCGCAGTTATGCACAGATTATGCGTAGTTATGCGCAATGCATTTTGCCAACGCCTATAGCCTAGGCGCGCTTAAGCGCTCGCTTAGGCGCTCCTTTTTTAACTATGATTGCTTTGCTCTTGTATCACTGTATTTACTCGTACAAACTTATTTTTAAATTGAAGGATCCAATCGAAACTCCAATGGCACAGCAGGTATGTTCACACATGTTTCTTTAACAGGTTTGCTCTTATCAATAGCTTTGTTGATTTCAATTTCAATTGTGTATATAGTTGACTTTCATATCATGCACATTACTAGCATCACAACAGAGCCAATAGTGTTGTTGTACATGTAGACCCGTGGTGCCCATCTAAAATCTTGTTGTGTCGTGTAGTTTCCCATGCTTTGTATTCTTTCACTGCTTCTTTGTCTTGAACTGATATGATTTGAACCGTGTCTCTATTTTGATTTGGCAAGACAATGCAGTGACCATAGGACATAGATATATGTTTGTTTGATGCTTTTATTATGTACTAGTACTTGGCAATAGAAGACTTGGTAGTTTAATCCTATCCACCTTACTAATGAACTGGTTCACCAAAATGAGTTTCATATACTAGTACATGCTAAACTTGTTATGTGTCTACTTGTTTCTTCTTTTAGAATGCTGACAGAATATTGGGGAAGAGTGCCTTATTAAGCAATGGTAAAGGAAGTAATGCAGATAAGGTTCAGGATAGTGACACATCCTTGTTGGTCTCCAACAAAGCTGATAAAATAGCTAAGGAAGACTATCTTGAAGACAGCGAGACAACCCCAAAGTCCTGTCTTGGTTTAGTGTTCGAGTTACTGGACACTACCGCTTGCACAAGCTATTCAAACTCATTGTCTGAATCAGTTCGGTTTCTTGAGTCTCAACTACAAGCTGAAAGACATCGATCAGCTGTGCTGCGACAAGAAGCAGAAGGACTGCGGAAGTCCCTGGAGCATTTAGATGCATACTTTCTGGTGCAACAACAAGCGTTGGAGGATTTTAGCGCCAAACGGGACAAAGATAATCAGCTTGCTAAGCTTATTGCCAGCATGGTGGATACCCAGGATAACGTTTCTTGAGCTCTTTTGAAGTTGTTTCAGTTATGCTCTTGTTTTGCTGCTGCATTTATTTGCACTGGTGGCCAATTTTGACGGCCAGTGTATGTAATGTGCTGCTTTGTTCCCTATATTTGCACTGGTGGCGAACTTTGATGCCCAGTGGATGTAATATGTGTAATAGCGGTAATAGGCTAGTGTTAATTGCTTGCTTATTTATTTCCTTATTGTCTTGTTTAGTTGTTTGCTTGTAGTCACTGCAGTTCTTTTTTTGTTTTTTTAGTGGCCACAATAGCCTATTTTTGGTAACTAGGCCAAAATAATCATGGCAACACATGGACTATTGTAACCATGGGCCTCCTGCAGGCCGTATGATCCATGGGCCTTCGTCCGGCCATAGGATCCATCGGCCTTCTATACGGGCCTTAGGGTCCATGGGCCTTCTACGGGCCGTAGGGTCCATGGGCCTTCTACGGGTCGTACGATCCATGGGCCTTCTACGGGCCGTACTATCCATGGGCCTCATACGGGCCGTAGGATCCATGGGCCTTCTACGGGGCGTATCATCATTTCACCAATCATGGGACGTACTATTCATGGACCATAACGGGCCGTTAATAGGCCGTATTTGATAACTCTATGAAAATAACCCAACAGGTTTTTTTGACATGAAAACGGCCCAACGTATTAACGATCCGCAAATGGGCCGACTATAACGACGGGCTGAATTTGGCCCACAAGCAGAAAATGACTGTAACGGGCCATATGTAACCGAATGCTACAAATGAGCCCAAGAATCAATGGGCCCTGAGAAGGCCGAAAGATAACTTGGGCTAGAAACGGCCCAATGGAATAACGGGCCATTAATGGGTATAAAGAGATACACCGTTCATTACGGGCCAGTTTCACCATGGGCCGTTAATGGGCCAAGAGTTACAAAGGTCCTCATATGGGCCGAAAGAGGTCATGGGCCACACATGGGCCAGAAGTTAAAATGGGCTGAATCATATTGGACGGCCCAGATGACGCTATTGGGCCTAATTCGGATAGGGCATAACGGGCCCTGGGTTAGCGGGCTGTAAATGGGCTATATGCGAACATGCCGTTAACAGGCTTTCCGTGGGCCGGCCCGCCACCTTTTGACCAAGTCAAACGGGTCGGCCTTTTCACAGGAATGAGCCTCTGTTGGGCCATGCCACGTGTCGCCGTATCATAGGCGCCTTCGGTCCAATGAGCGGATGACATCTGTCCCAACGGTGAGCCGACACATGTTTCCTCCAGCCAATGATGATTTTACACATGGAAAATCCCCATTGGTCGGGGCTGTTAACGGGTTATTGGATCCAAAACCCGACCCGATAGCTTAACGGTGTTCCATTATGGTGGATGCCACATGTCGGTCACCCTTGACGAAAGCACTTCTGTGACGCGTGATTTATCGTCATGGAAGTGGACACTTCTGTGATGATAATTTTGGTAATGTCATGGAACACTTCTACGACAGCACAAGTATGACTATCTTGATTATGTCATAAAATCATCATGGATGTACATGCATGACAAAAAACGCGACCTACTGTGACAAACACGTATCATCACGGAAGTGTATTTTTTTGTAGTGCAAGTTCGAGGAACTTCACCAAAGAATATCTGCGTTGCAGAGAAGAACGAGCTACATCTGTTGAAGACATGTAGAAGGGAAGATTGATGTGAAGGATTTAACCCCTCGAAGATTTATTGCTGATGTGAAGCAATTGGTTTGGAGATTCTGTCCGAAGAACATTGACTGCAGCAAATGGAAGTCGAAGACAAAGTGAAGACGTAGTATTCATTTCGTTGTTCCTCTTTCATTTATTTGAGTCATAGGACCTCCGTACTATTAAGAGGGGTATAGGTTCTCGAAGCTTAGATTCGATATGATGCTTAGCCTAAAACCTATGCGAGACTAAGAGAAATCTCTTTATGTTTCAAATGATTACCTGGCGCAGTAGACATCATTCTTCGTGCTGCAGGAGATATCTTTCGAACTGAGGAGTTAACATTACTTGCTCCGCAAGGAATGTTACCGTTGTGCTCAATTTTTCCGACCATTGGACTCGTGTCGTTTGGCCATTGGCTGATCCACATGTATAATTTGGTCATTTCCCTTCAGGGAAGGCTGCGGTTATAAATAGCCACCCCACTCCAATGATGCCCGTTGGCTGCTCCTCTTAATATTTCTGAGAAGATTGATTAAGCATCCCCTCTCCAAGTGATTTGAGTTTAAGATCCACCGAGAGAAAAATCAAGAGCCCAAAACTTAGACGGTGGTTGAGCATCACAGTAGTTCTGAGTCTAGAGTTCTTGTACCTGTTACTCTTGAGAGTTGCGCACTCTCTAGACGGATAGGTGTCGGCTCGAGTGTTGAAGAGTTGTTGTCTTCACCAAGCAAGATGTCAGCAACCAAGAGTCATTGTGGTCACAGAGAGGTCTGTCAAAGGTTTGGAGATCGCCGACAAGTATTTACCGTGAGTGAAATCAACTGGAGTCTGATCAGCTCCTAGTTGAAGGAGAATAGGGCTAATAGAGTTTATCTTCTATGTTAAATCACAACCCCTCCAACCAGACGTAGTCCTTTGGCAGAAGGGCGAACTGGTCTACCAAATCCATCTGTCGCCATCGAGCACCACTGGTTCACTCTACCTTACTGCATTACATTCAACTGTTTACTTTCGTGCTCTGTGATGATAGTTTACCTGATCAATCATCGGCTGTTGCATATCGTTCATTTCTATCATCTTAGTCGTTCCCATCTATAATCATTCATTGCTCACCATGGTGCATTCTCATCATTCAGTCTAGTCATCCTAGTCGTATGAATTACTCTTTGCATTTATCTTATTAAGACTGGCATGCTTTTCTTTCACAGTTCATACCCTGTTTTCCCTCATGGTGTTGCATCTGTTCACATACTGCACTACCATTGTGTTCGTCAAACCTATCATTTCCTATGATCGTACTATTATTGCTTCCTACCTCGACAGAAACGTTCCTCAATAGCATGCTTGCTTAAGTTCATTTCTATAGAACCTTATTTCCGTTGTTGTGTTTGGGATTAGCTCAAAACATTTGCAACAATTTTTGAATCTCCCATTCACCCCCCTCTGGTTGATATACTCTCAGTCCTAACAACCCATTCATATTTTATTATTGCATAATACGAACTATATTCTAATTTTTTTCATGACTTATACCCCCCGATACAATACATAGATTCAATAAACAAGCAAACTATGCAACAAAAATAGAAACTGTCGAAAACAAAACAATTTGTAATGATCTGAACAAATGCAATACTTCTGTAACTCCAAAACTTCTGAAATAACAGGACAATGTGGGAAATTTGTATATTAATCATGTATAAACAATTCAGAATTTTATCTCATTCCAGTGAATTTAAACAATTCTGCTACTGGGCGCAAAAGTTTCTGTTTTTTCACAGAATCAAATCAACTATCAACCAAATCATCCCAAAGTCTTTACTTGGCACGAACACTAATTAAAACACAAAAACCCAATCATAACAGTAGCATAATTGTATGAACACTCAAAAACATAAACTATTGGGTTGTCTCCCAACAAGCTCTTTTTTTGTTGCCATTAAGATAGGCTTGAGATTTTATCGATGCTCACATGAAAGATAAGAATTGAAGCATTGAGAGAGCATCATAAAACATGTGACAAGTACATTTAAGTCTAACATACTTCCTATGCACAAACATTTTATATGAAACCAAATTATCAAGACAATTAATATCTAGCAACAAGGAGGAAGAAGGAAACAATAGCAATCTTAACATGAAGATAGGTAATTTAGTAACATGGAGATTTCTACAACCACATTTTTCTCTCTTATAATAAGAACACTGACAACTTGAATCGCCGCACGATGGGAAGGTTCCGCCGCCTCATCAATGACCTCACGCTCAAGGAGGTATACCTCAATGGAAGAAGATTCACGTGGTCCAACGAGCAAACTCCGCCCACCCTGGTGCACAAGGACCGTGTGTTTTGCACTGTGAAATGGGAGGACACGCACGGGGACTGCCACTTGAGATGCCTCACTTCCATTTGTATGACCATTGCTCGCTCCTCCTCGACTGCGCGCCCATGCATGTGGCGCATCGGAGGTTCCATTTTGAGGACTTTTGGATGCGGCTAGACGGATTCAACGACACGGTTGCCTGGCTTGGGGATCGGTGCACGACCCGGACCCTTTCCGGCGTCTCATGCTGCGCCTCTAGAGCACTGCCCGCCGACTCACGAGTTGGAGCGCCAAGTCTAAGGGGAGCATACGTGACAAGATGGCCATCTCCCGCGTGCTCATATCATGTTTTGACAAAGCCCAGGAAGACCGCGCGCTCTCCCCTCCGGAGGATTGGCTGCATAAACAGCTCAAGATCTCATATTTGGGGCTGGCTTATCTCGAGCGCACGATCGCGAGGCAGTGAGCGTGGGTCACCATGCTCAAGGACGGCGATGCTAACATGACCTTCTTCCACCGGCAATGCTCATTCCGCCGACAGAAGAACCACATATTCAGCCTCGTGGTCGAAGGACACGTGATCACTGACCAGGAGGGAATGGCCCAAGCAGCCTTCACGCACTTTGACAAGCACCTTGGCTCCTTCGTTGCCCGCAACCACACACTGGACCTATCGCGGCTCATCGAGCCGCATGACCTGACCGACCTCGAGGCACCATTTAGCCCGGAGGAGATTTGGGATGCCGTCAAGCACCTGCCGGCCCGTAAAGCACTGGGACAAGATGGTTTTACCGCGGAATTCCTGTGGGCCTGTTGGAGCATTGTTAAACAAGACTTCATCGACGTCTTCCAGCAGCTTTTTGAGCTGCGCGGTCACTGCTTCAGCAAGCTCAACCAGGCCCTCTTGACATTGCTCCCGAAGCGTGCAGACGCCTGCCGGGTCCGTGACTACTGACCGATATTCCTCATTAACCTCGTGGCGAAGATCTTCGCGAAGGTGCTATCGCTCCGCCTCGTGCCCAGATTGGGAGATATGGTTAGCCGCAACCAAAAAGCTTTCATCCCGGGACGGAGCCTGCACGACAACTTTTTCCTCGTCAAGCAATCGATGAGGCTGTTGCACCAACTAGGAGCTCCGAGAGTGATGCTCAAGCTAGACCTAACGCGAGCCTTCGACTCCCTGTCTTGGCCCTTCCTCTTTGAGGCTCTTGGCCAGTACAGATTCAGACCTTGCTTCAGGGAGTGGCTTGCGATCTTGATATCATCGTCGAGCACTCGGATCATGATCAATGGTGAGCCGGGACCACCAATTTCGCACCGCTGTGGGCTGCGTCAGGGCGACCACGTATCACCGCAGCTCTTCGTGCTCGCCGTGGGCATCCTTGGGTACCTGATCAGCCACGCCCACGACACCGACATCTTGTAGCGGCTGCACCCCCGATGAGACATACCGGCCATATCTCTGTACGCCGATGACATGATGCTCTTCTGCGATACCACGCAAGGTGACGTGGAGGCCGTTCGTGGGGTCCTGACCCTGTTTAGTGAAGCAAGCAGCCTCCGCGTGAACTATGCCAAGAGCTCTGCTACTACCCTCAGTGGTGACCCCGAGGCAGATGCTACAATTGCTCAGGTGGGATGCACGAAAGCGGAGCTGCCCGTTACTTATCTCGGCATCCCGCTCACGCTACGCTGCCCCTCTGTCGCCCAACTACAACCCCTCGTCGACTCGGTGGCCGCTGATACGTCTCCAGTGTATCTATAATTTATGAAGTATTCATGCCATGTTTACAATGGTTTTATATGATTTTGGTATGATTTGATTAGAACTAACCCGGACTGGCGCTGTTTTCTGCAGAACTACCATGGTGTTGTTTTTGTGTAGAAATAAAAGTTCTCGGAATGCGATGAAAATTAACATAGAATTTTTTTGGAAAATATAAAAAATACTGGAACAAAAATCTACCGGAGGGGAGTCCTGTAGGGCCCACGAGGGTGGGGGCGCGCCCACCCCCTAGGCGCGCCCCTATGCCTCGTGGACTTCCCGTGGGGCCCCCTAACTTGTTCTCGACACAACCTCTCCTATAAATGCCCAAACCTCCAGAAAATAACCTAGATCGGAAGTTTCGCCTCCGCAAGCCTCTGTAGCCACAAGAAATCAATCTAGGCCCTCTCCGGCACCCTGCCGGAGGGGGCCATCATCACCGGAGGCCATGGAGGAGGATCCCGGAGGGGCCATCGTCGTCATGAAGGCCAAGGACCAGATGGAGAACCTCTCCCCATCCAGGGGGAGGCCATGGAGGAGGAAGCACAAGGGGGAGAACCTCTCCTCCTTTCTCTCGGTGGCACCAGAGTGCCATCGGGAGGGGAATCATCGCCGCGGTGATCGTCTTCATCAACATTGCCATCATCATCACCATCCTCATCTCTTTTACGCGGTCCACTCTCCCGCACCCCGCTGTAATCCCTACTTGAACATGGTGCTTTATGCCACATATTATGATCCAATGATGTGTTGCCATCCTATGATGTTTTGAGTAGATTTCCTTTGTCTATGGGTTGATTGATGATCTAGATTGGTACGGGTTGTATGTTTTATTTTGGTGCTGTCCTGTTGTGCCCTCCGTCTCACGCAAGCGTGAGGGATTCCCGTTGTAGGGTGTTGCAATACATTCATGATTCGCTTATAGTGGGTTGCTTGAGTGACAGAAGCATAAACCCGTGTAAGGGGGTTGTTGCGTATGGGATAAAGGGGACTTGATGCTTTAATGCTATGGTTGGGTTTTACCTTAATGATCTTTAGTAGTTGCGGGTTCTTGCTAGAGTTCCAATCATAAGTGCATATGATCCAAGAAGAGAAAGTATGTTAGCTTATGCCTCTCCCTCATATGAAATTGCAATGAAGACTATCGGTCTTGTTAACAATTGCCTAAGACAATTCCGCACACCGACCCATCATTATTCCACACCCGCTATTTATAATATTTAGTAATATATTCTAACTTTATGATAACATCACCTACTTTTATGTTTTAGCTCTCCGATATCATGCATTATCCTCTTCATACCCACAACGTAGTTTTATTTCTCGTTTCTAGTTGGAAGCAAACGTTCGATGTACATAGAGTCGTATCAGTGGCAGATAGGGCTTGAGAGAATATTGATCTTACCTTTAGCTCCTTATGGGTTCGACACTCCATACTTATCACTTCCACCATTGGGAATTGCTACGATGATTCCCTGCACTTGGGGATTATTAGCCGCCCGGCTCCCCACATGGAAAGCATGGCTCATGAACAAAACCGGGCGGCTGGCTTTGGTCAAATCGGTGCTCGTCGCAATCCCAATACATTAACTGCTCACGTTTGCGCCACCCAAGAAGACCCGGAGGCAGCTCGAAAAGATCCAGCGCGGCTTCTTGTGGGCTGGGCGCGCTGCTACTAACGGCGGACACTGTCACGTCAACTTGCGCCGTGTGTGCCGTCCGCTTGAGTACGACGGGCTGGGGGTCCAGGACCTGGAGTACGTTGGCCTCGTGTTGCACCTACGCTGGCTGTGGTTCTCGCACACGAACGACAACCGCGCATGGCAAGGGCTTGACCTCCAGTTTTCCCGCGAGGAGCGCACGTTGTTCTTTGCATCGACGACCATGGCACTTGGCGATGGATTGACGACACTATTTTGGGATGACCGATGGCTCAACAGTCAGCCCGTGCGTGAATTCGCACCGGCACTCTACTAGTGCATACCCAAACGGTGACGCAAATCAAGAACGGTGGTCACAGGCCTTGGGGGCAACGCTTGGGCTCATGACATATAAGGAGTGCTCGGGATTCATGAGATTGGCCAATACCTGATGCTTTGGCAAGCCGTGCAGCACATCAGCCTATCACGCATGCATGGCCGAATGCTATGGAGATGGACGGCTAGTGGCACCTACCCGGCACAGTCCTGCTATGCTGCAACCTTCCACGGGTCCATGAAATGCCCCTCTTGGAAGCTTACCTGGAAGAGCTGGGCACCGCGCCGCGGCCGTTTCTTTCACTGGGTGGCCAGCCAGGACCGGTGTTGGACGGCGGAAAGACTCGCCCGTCGTGGCCTACAACACCACCCATGATGCCTCCTTTGCGATTAGGCCCCAGAGTCAATGCGGCACCTGCTCCTAGAATGCCCATTTGCGCGACAAACTTGGCACGACGTCCTGGCTGGACGAGGATACCTTCACAGCCGCCGAACAACGAGCCCACCCTTACGGACTGGTGGCAGCGAACAAAAGGGTAGACCCCACATGTGCTATGGAAAGGCATGCAATCCATCGCCATGCTAGTTCCTTGGATGATCTGGAAGCAGCGGAATGAGTGCGTCTTCGAGAACGCGCGCCCCACGATTCACACACTCGTAGATAGGATTAAGGCCGAAGGCAAATGTTGGGCACAAGCCAGCGCAATGGGCCTCAGGGTAGTCCTCTGCACTAATTGGGATGTTCACTGATAGGGTGCTAACCCATGTAACCCTCACCTCCTAGGAGGATTGTATCTTCTCATCTTTTCAATGAAATGAAACACAAAGGTCCTTTGCCTTTTCTCAAAAAATAATAGGTTAGATGTAGGATCATAATCAAATTCAACAATATAGCTATCACATTAAATATTCTCTTCATGATCCACATGCATAAAAGTCTTATAATCTTCCAAGATAGTGGGATTAACATTAACTAAAGTCATGACCTCTCCAAACCCACTTTTATAAAAAAATCATAAAATTGAGCACTCTCTGAATATGTGGGATTCTTTTTACCTAAAGTTGACACTCTTCCAAACCCACTTTCAATATTATTGCGAACATCAATATCATATTCATCGTGAGGCTTGAATAAATTTTCAAGATCATAAGAAGCATTATCACTCCAACCATGATCAATACAATAAGTAGTGGACATAAAAGATTCATCATCCCCTTGTAGTTTTGCATATCATTAACATAATTGGCATTAATATAATTTATATTGACATAATTGCAATCATGTTTTCATTCAAGGAGCTATCATGAATCACTTTACAAATTTCTTATTTCAACACTTCATCACAATTTTCAGATTCATGATTTCCAAGCAAAAATTCACAGAGATAATCAAGTGCACTCAACTCACTAGCAATTGGTTCAATATATTTAGATCTTTTGAAAAGATTAGCAAGTGGATGACGATCCATATGTTTTTACTTTTACTTTGTGTTTTTGAGTGTTCACATGAAGGCAATTAAAAGCAAGCAAACGAGCAAAGTGTAACATCGTGGTTTTTGCCCTTTTCTTTTTCACATGATTTTCTTGGATTTCTTGATTTGATTTGCTTTTCCATGGCTATGTGGTTCTTAAACTTGGGAAGATCATGCCTTCCTAGGTTTTATAGTGGCTTGTCATCCTCATCATCATCCCAGATCATGTCATTTTCATCCTAACCCAAATTCCAATATTCTTTTTTTCTTGGGAATATTCCTTTTCTATTAAAGGAATAACCCTTTAAACCCTAGGTTGTGAAGCAACCTATCTTTCTCTCACTCCATAAATCCCCAAATAATTATCATAAATTATTTGGGTCCTATATTGCTCAAATATGGAAAAATATTTCATTGCCATGTTCAAAAATCATCCTCCAATAATTATTTTCCTATTCTGCCCTAAATGGCACTTTGTGTAGGAAGTGCTATCTATCTTTGCTGGATTGATCCCAAACTTTTTGGACACCTTTTCATGTCCATATCATTGCCCCATGCTAAAATTAAACTCAATTTTCCTAGTAAATATTCTTGAGAAATTTTTCAAAGTTCCTTGCTGAGGGAAGCCTTTGTGATGGAAGTACTAGCTAGGAATATCCAAATGAGTTTAAACTTTGCAAGGTCCTTGATATGATAAAATCATGACTCTCCACCAAATTTGAGATCATGTCCTCACTCTATGTGAGCTACGCATAAAATCTTAGTCTCTGGTCAGATTTTCAGTTTGTGAAGCAACCATATTTTATATTGCTGCAATTAAGCTGAAAATTTACCAGGACATTCTCCTATCCATATCAACTCTATCCACCAAGTTTTGGCTCAATTTATTAATCCATTTGCCCTGTGCAATTTTTCCAAGTTTTTGTCTAGAGAGTAGCTTTGTGAAGCGAGTGTCACTTTGGTATTTCCAAATGGCCTGAAACTTTTTGGGCATCCTCATATTCCTAAATTATGGAGCCATGACCATTTTCAGCTCAATCCAATCAACTATGTGAGTGCCCCTTCATCATCTCTTAATATGGCCATTATGACACTTTCTACAGCAAGTACCATCTAAACTCCTCCTCTTAAGCTTATTTTTGATGATCAACATCATCTTAGTATGTGATCATCACCAGACAAATCCTTTCCTTTGTTCCCAAGCTGATGTCCCCACTGCACAACACAAACACTTGACTGTTGGTTTGATTTGGGGCCATCTACAAATCTCTTCTTTGACCCTAGGATCTTTTCTTCTTTCATTGCACCTAAGGGCACTAAGGACGGCTCGACCTCCATTCATGTCTAGTAGATGCCCCGTGAGCTCCTGCGTCACCCTGTGCCTCTGCCTCGTCCTGGTTCGCCATAAATGCGCCGCTAGCTCCATGCCCATGTTGCGCCCAGCCACTGTCCTCCATTAGGGCTTGGCGTGAGCTCGCCCGTGATGCTCTAGAGCTCTCCCCCGCGCCTATTTAAGCTCCCCTGAGGTCCTCCGCACCTCACTCATCCCTCCCCCGCCTCTCTAGTCCACCGGAACGGCCTCATCTCGCCTTGGTTCGCATGGCCGCCTCGGCCTCGGCTTGAGTTCGGCCACCTCAGGCCTCCCCTCGTCTCCCCTCCATGTTCACCAAGTCCCCCTCCTCCCACGAGTCGCCCCACACCTTTGCCCCCTCGCCGGAGTGCCCGCCTTACCGGCAACCACCACAACTGGCCGCCTCTACCTCCTCTCGGTTCCCCTCCACCCCTGTGTCCTCCACTCCTTCCCGGCGGCCTCCATCCCTCTGAACGGGTGCGGCGCGGCCCCGCGGTCCCACTGGTACCCTCGGTCGGGTCGGGGATCACCGGAGCTGGCCGACCCCTTGGCCATTTCCCTCCCCCGTCGCCGCTCTGCCTCACGTGAGGCACGGGCGTGGGAGGAAGGAGACGAGCGCCCGTGCCCTCTCCCCCTGCCTATGGGTCCCCCCTGTAAGCCTCTCTAGACCGGGCCTAGGTACATTAAGTGGAGACGGTTTTGCTGGAATACGTTTTCGAAGTCAGAAGGCGTATTCTGTTCCTATTGCGGCTGAAAATATGTTTTCCTATTCAGTAAACGTAATCTGCCCGAAGGCGCTTTCTATTTTCAGCCGCCAGGGACCTGTTTGTGAGGATCTTTTTACATATTGGTCCTTGGTCTTCATCACCTCATAACTCCGCAACTATAACTCCTATTTAGGTGAAACCAATGCTCACTTCTTCGTCTTGTAGAGATCTTTCTGTTGGTATCATTTTCACTATGTCGGTGGAAACGACACCTATGGGGTCACTGGGATCCCTTCTACAGTTGGCGGGCGCGAGGTTGTGCGAAGAGCGGGTCTGACAGGGAGCACACGGATCGTTTACCCAGGTACGGGCCGCGAAGATGCGTAATACCCTAGTCCTGCTTTGGTGGATGTATTTGGGTGTTCTTGTGTTCTGGAACTAGCTACGAGGTGCAACTTTGCCCAAAAGAGCCGAATCCCCCTCCTGGTCACCTCGGGCCTCCTTTTATAGAAAAAGGGGTTGCCACAGTGGCACACAGGAGGTGGAAAGGTCTACAGTGGATGAGTCTATCCTCTGAGACCATCGGACAAACGCATTTAATGCGCTGCCGACGTGCCCTCCTTGCTTTCTCAGGGACGCCAGGGAAGCACGTCCCAGCTGTCGCCGCCTCGCCTGGCCTCGACACGTGTCCAAGCTGATGAGGCATCATGGTGTCACGTTGGCTGGCTGCTGGGCTGGCACGGTAGCGGAGCCTTCATGAAGGGTCGCATGCCACCACGCAGGTGCCTGCTGAGTCGGTGTAGAGGCTGCCCGTCACCACGCAGGTGCCTGCCCAGCTGGTTGAGCTAGCAGCTGCTTGGGGACGGTGGTGGAATCTTGGCTGGCGCGGGCCTGTCAGTGGCCCTACTGATGCTCTCGGCAAGGGTCTTGCCAGGGGGCCGACAAGGGCCTTGCCGTGGCGTTGTAGTTGTCCCCAGCAAGGGTCTTGCCAGGGGTCTTGTGGATTTCCTCGGCTAGGATACCGCCGAGGGTCGCCGTCTTCTGGTCCTCATCTGATCTCACATGTTGATGATCTTGACGAAGATTTGCATGCCACCACAGAGGCGCCTCCCGAGCCCTGGTTCCAACATAGTTGGTTGGGTTGGAGCCTGCGGGCTCAAGGGTGGATCACTCCACTGGCATCGGGCAAGTTGCCCCGGCAAGGCTCTTGCCGGGGCTGCGGAGGCTGCCTCGGCAAGGATCTTGCCGAGGGAGTCCACCTCGCCCTCTTGCTCTCCTGCGTTTCTGGTCTTGGCGTTGCCTTGGTTGCTTCGTACTTTGGCTTCTCTCTGGCTTCCCTCCTTTGCCCTGCTAAGTGTAGCCGTGGCGCGCGGCTCTAACTGCCCCTGCACAAGTAAAGGGGTCAAAAGAAGAGCCCCTACTTTTGTACACCGACAGGAGCCCCCGGGCCTGGGCCACACATAAGCGTGCTGCATTGTTGGGCCAGGCCCAGAACGATGCGCGGGCAGGTGGGGCGGATTTTACCGCAGTAACTCCTCGCCCGCTGCGCTTCCCCATGACCTGCATTGAACGCGCGACATGGAGGGGCGTGTGTGACGTGGGGGTCATGCGTGGGGCGTTTTCCGCACGCATGCGTCACATCATGGTAAAGAGGCGGCCCGCTCATTTACCCCCTGTGTCTTCTCCAATCTCAGAGCCGTCGTTCCTTCCTCCTTCCTCCTCAAGCCCCTGCTCTTGCTTCCCGCCGCTGTGTTTTCGCTTCCCTTTCCTTTCCAACTTTCGCAGCCGCCATGGCACCCAAGACTAGCAAGGGCAAGGGAGCGGCCAAGAACGCCGGATGGGCGGAGCCGCAGGAGAATGAGTTGGCGGCGTGGTGGACGGAGCTCGCCTACTTTCCCTCGACGGTCGACGCGGCCCACCTCCGGGACAACTTCAGGCCACTGTGGGGGGTCAAGACGGGGGGAGAAACAACAGGGCATCCTGCCACACGCGTCATCCCCGCCAACTACGGCAAAGCCGCCTCGAATCGGTACCCGTTCTTCGTCGATTACTTCTCCTGCAGGCTTTGCCCCCCTTCTCCGATTTCTTCAATGACATCATGAATACCTTCGGCTTCCACCTCCTGGATTTCACCCCAAATGCCGTGACGTGCATGGATCTTTTCGCCCATCTCTGCGAGGGCTTCACTGGAGTGCATCCCAACACGGCGCTCTTCCGCCACTACTTCTTCCCTCGGATCCAGCAGGGAGGTGCCATCTCTGGTTATGTCACCTGGATCCCGAGGTCCAAGGGGACATACCCGGAGGGCGCTCAGAAGGAGAGGTGGGAGGAGTGGTGGGGCCGGTGGTGCTGGATTGAAGAGGAGGATCCACAAGAATTCTGCCGGGTTCGCAAGGCGCCGCCGGTTCGCGGAAACAACTGGAGCAGTGTCGACACTGACGACGCAAAGCTCACGGTTGCCACCACCAGAATTCTTCGCCTCACCAAGGCAGGGCTCACCCTCGAGATGATTGGGGCGTATTTCATCCGCCGCCGAATTGCTCTGCTGCATAACAAGGGGAGGCCGGCCTGGCTCTTCACGAACGCGGCGGACATCATGTGACTCTGCCCTGGCCTCGACCACAACTTCACCGTGTTGGCGCATGCTCACTTCTGTCAGCGGCTCTTCCAGCTCGATGTGGACCGCGACAGCAAGGCCGAGAGGTCCAGCAAGGCCGCGAAGGTTGGCAAGGTCGCCAAGGGGCCCTTGTTTGGGTTGCCGGCGGGGTGGTCCCGCTGAGCAATAACTCGTGCCGAAGTGACATCATCGCCATGATGCCAGTGTTCAACGTGCACGCCCTCATCCCGAATTGGTCTGAGCCACCAGAGGATCAAGTGCATGAGTTTTTTGACACCCTGGAGGAGAAGTACATCCGCGAGGAGCCGCGGCTCGTCCAGGACACCACCCAAGCAGAGCTGGACTACATTGCCGCCAGGGCGGCGGAGGCAGAGCTCGCCAAGGAGGCCGGCAGCGCCAGCGGCGTGGAGGACAAAGACGCGGCGGCCGCAGAGGAGAAGGAGCTTGCCTAGTGGGCGGAGTCCGCTGGGGAGGCCAGCAGCGCCGGCACCGGGGCTTCTCTTATTGGAGACGATGACGAGCCGTCGAGGAGGAGGCTGAAGCTGTCGAGCCCCCAGCCGCGGGTAAAAAGGGCGAGACCTATGGCGGGCCAGCTTCGGCAAGCCAGTTCGGCCCAGTAGGGCCGTGCAACCTCGGCAAGCCCAGGAGACGTCCGCGCGCCAAACGAGGGCCGCGGCGGCGAAGAAATTGGTGAAGGCCGCAGTGGCAAAGAAGAAAGCATCTACTTCTTCTTCGTCTAAGCGTTCCCCAACTCCACCTGCTTCCCCTCCTCCCGCAGGTGATGACACAGAGGTCTTCTTCGACCTCGGGTCTCTCAGCCCGAGGAGGAAGAGGAAGGCAGCGGAAGAAGAAACGAAGGACGAGTAAGTGCTTCAACTCTTGTCATCTCCGTCCCGCCGGGACGTATCGCTTTTCTTGACTTGTCTTCATCTTAGCAGGGATATGGAGACACTGGCCCAGAGGGTGAAGAGGGCCAGGTCTTCGGTGGGCGGGCACCTCTAAGGCGCCACTGGTGGTGGTGAGAAGCCCGGACAGCAGCCCCGGCACAACCCCCAGTGTAAGCTCATCACCCACCCCTCGTCAACGTGTGTCATGGGTATGATTCTTGGTAATGGCCTTGCCGTGATCGTAGGAGGGGGACAATAGCAGGAGGAGCCACTGAGGGCTACCCCCAACACGCCGCCTTCGTCGACCACGCGGCCCGAGGGGCATCCCCGGCAAAGGCGTCTGATACGTCTCCGTCGTATCTACTTTTCCAAACACTTTTTCCCTTGTATTGGACTCTTACTTGTATGATTTGAATGGAACTAACATGGACTGACGTTGTTTTCAGCAGAATTGCCATGATGTTGTTTTATGTGCAGAAAACAAAAGTTCTCAGAATGACCTGAAACTCCACGGAATACCTTACAATAAATAATAAATAATCCTCGCCAAAGATGAAGACCAGGGGGCCCACACCCTTCTCACGAGGGTGGGGACGCCCCCCTAGGGCGCACCCCCTACCTCGTGGCCCCCCTGGAAACCCCCCGACTCCAACTCCAACTCTATATAGCTGCTTTCGGGGAGAAAAAAATAGGAGAGAAGAAATCATTGCGTTTTACGATACGGAGCCGCCGCCAAGCCCTAAAACCTCTCGGGAGGGCTGATCTGGACTCCGTTTGGGGCTCCAGAGATTGGGATTCGTCGCCGTCGTCATCATCAACCATCCTCCATCACCAATTTCATGATGCTCACCGCCGTGCGTGAGTAATTCCATCGTAGATTTGCTGGACGGTGATGGGTTGGATGAGATTCACCATGTAATCGAGTTAGTTTTGTTAGGGTTTGATCCCTAGTATCCACTATGTTCTGAGATTGATGTTGCTATGACTTTGCTATGCTTAATGCTTGTCACTAGGGCCCGAGTGCCATGATTTCAGATCTGAACCTATTATGTTTTCATCAATATATGAGAGTTCTAGATCCTATCTTGCAAGTCTATAGTCACCTATTATGTGTTATGATCCGTTAACCCCAAAGTGACAATAATCGGGATACTTACCGGTGATGACCGTAGTTTGAGGATTTCATGTATTCACTATGTGCTAATGCTTTGTTTCGGTTCTCTATTAAAAGGAGGCCTTAATATCCCTTAGTTTCCATTAGGACCCCGCTGCCACGGGAGGGTAGGACAAAAGATGGCATGCAAGTTCTTTTACATAAGCACGTATGACTATATTCGAAATGCATGCCTACATTACATTGACGAATTGGATCTAGTTCTGTGTCACCTATGTTATGACTGTTACATGATGAACCGTATCTGGCATAATTATCCATCATTGATCTGATGCCTACAAGCTTTCCATCTACTGGTTTACGCTTATTTACTTTCCTGTTGCTATTGTTACAATCACTACAAAACACCAAAAACATTACTTTGCTTTCATTACTCTTTTGTTACCGTTACCATCACTATCATATTACTTTGCTACTAAACACTTTGCTGCTGATACTAAGTTTCCAGGTGTGGTTGAATTGACAACTCAGCTGCTAATACTTGAGAATATTCTTTGGCTCCCCTTGTGTCGAATCAATAAATTTGGGTCGAATACTCTACCCTCGAAAGCTATTGCGATCCCCTGTACTTGTGGGTTATCAAGACTAATTTTGGGTGCCGTTGCCGGGGAGCATAGCTCTATTCTTTGAGTCACTTGGGATTTATATCTGGTGGACACTATGAAGAACTTGAGAGATTCAAAAACCAAGATCTATCCCTCAACTACGAGGGGAGGTAAGGAACTGCCATCTAGCTCTACACTTGATTCACCTTCTATTATGAGTAAGCTTGCGACACCTACACCTGCTTCTGCTATTCGTTCTGATATGTCGCATGTTATTGATGATGCTACTTCTGCTATGCATGATACTTATGATGAAACTATCTCTATGCTTGATACTACTATGCCACTTAGTGATTTTCTAGAGGAATGACTTGCTAGGGCCAGAGAGATTGAAAATATTGAATCTGATTATGAAGATGAAAGTGATGATGAAGAATCACTTGTTATTCCTGAGGGTTATTTATTTGATCAAGATGCTTCTTTAGCTATTTTAGCCTGCAAAGATAGATATGAACTCAAAAGGTTATTAGCTAAATGGAATAAGCAATCTCCAAATGCTAGGATGAGACCTGACCCTGCTTTTGCTACTTCACCTACATGTATTGCTGATAAGGATTATGAATTCTCTGTTGATCCTGATATAATTACTTTGGTTGAATCTGATCCTTTTCATGGCTATGAATCTGAAACTGTTGTAGCACATCTTACTAAATTAAATGATATAGCCACCCTGTTCACAAATGATGAGAGATCTCGCTACTTTTATATCCTTAAAATATTTCCGTTCTCATTAAAGGGTGATGCTAAGATATGGTTTAATTCTCTTGATCCTGGTTGTGTGCGTAGTCCCCAGGATATGATTTATTACTTCTCTGCTAAATTCTTCCCTGCACAGAAGAAACAAGCTGCTTTAAGGAAATATACAACTTTGTGCAAATTAAAGAAGAGAGTCTCCCACAAGCTTGGCGGGAGGCTTCTCAAGTTACTTAATGCTTTTCCTGATCATCCTCTTAAGAAAAATGAAATACTTGATATCTTTTATAATGGACTAACCGATGCTTCCAGAGATTATCTGGATAGTTGTGCTGGTTCTCTTTTCAGGGAAAGAGCACCGGATGAAGCTGAAATCTTATTGAATAATATGTTGACAAATGAAAATAATTGGGCACCTCCTGAGCCAGCTCCTAAGGCAGCTCCTGCTCCAATTAATGATCCTATTCCTAAACCAACTCCGAAGAAGAGAGGTGTTCTATTTCTCAGTCCTGAAGATATGCAAGAGGCAAAGAAATCTATGAAAAAAAGGTATTAAAGATGAAGATGTTAAGAATTTACCTCCTATTGAATAATGGTCTTAATTTACCGCCTGTCGAAGAAACATATGATCTTAATCCTTTATTTATTGAAGAACCTCCAGACCTCGATAACCCGACACAGGTAGTAAAGGTAAATTCTCTCTATAGATATGATAAAGTTGAAACCCCTCCTACTAAAATTGCTAGTCAATGCTTGGATGAGTTTGATAATTTTATGTTTAAGCAAGAAGACTTCAATGCTTATTTTGGTAGACAATTAAAACAAGAAGCTAATATGATTAAATACTTGGGTGATTATATGGCTAATACTAGAGGTGAACTTAAACTTGTTAGCAAACATGCTTCTATGATTACCACTCAAGTAGAACAAGTACTTAAAGCTCAAAAAGAATTGCTCAACAAGATGAATAGTAAGAAAAATAATTATGCTGTTAAAGTGGCTACTAGAACTGGTAGAATGACTCAGGAACCTTTGTATCCTGAAGGCCACCCTAAGAGAATTGAGCAAGATTCTCAGAGAAATAAAATTGATGCACCTAGTTCTTCTAAAAAGAAGAAAAAGAAAAATGATAGAACTATGCAAACTTCTAGTGAACCTATTGCTGAACCACCTGATAATCCAAATGATATTTCTATTTCTGATGTTGAAACTCAATCTGGTAATGAACACGAACCTAATGAAAATGTTAATGATGATGTTCATAATGATGCTCAACCTAGTAATGATAATGATGTAGAAATTGAACTTGATGTTGATCTTGATTACCCACAATCAAAGAATCAACGTTATGATAAGAAAGACTTTGTTGCTAGGAAACATGGTAAAGAAAGAGAGCCTTGGGTTCAGAAACCCATGCCTTTTCCTCCCAAACCATCCAAGAAAAAGGATGATGAGGATTTTGAGTGCTTTTCTGAAATGATTAGACCTATATTTTTGCGTATGCGATTGACTGATATACTTAAAACAAATCCTTATGCTAAGTACATGAAAGATACTATTGCAAATAAAAGAAAGATACCGGAAGCTGAAATTTCCACCATGCTTGCTAATTATACTTTTAAGGGTGGATACCAAAGAAACTTGGGGATCCAGGAGTACCTACTATACCATGCTCCATTAAAAGAAACTATGTTAAAACTGCTTTATGTGATCTTGGAGCCGGTGTTAGTGTTATGCCTCTCTCTTTATATTGTAGACTTGATTTGAATAAGTTGACACCTACTGAAATATCTTTGCAAATGGCTGATAAATCAACTGCTATACCTGTCAGTATTTGTGAGGATGTGCCTGTTGTGGTTGCAAACGTTACTATTTTAACGGACTTTGTTATTCTTGATATTCCCAAGGACGATAGTATGTCTATTATTCTTGGAAGACCTTTTCTTAATACTGCAGGGGATGTTATTGATTGCAAAAAAGGCAATGTCACTTTTCATGTCAATGGTAATGAGCATACGGTACACTTTCAAGGAAACAACCTCAAGTTCATAGTATCAATTCTATCGGAAAAATTCCATCGATTATATTTGGAGGTTTTGAATTTCCTCTTCCTACTGTCAAGAAGAAATATGATATACTTATTATTGGGGATGTATATATCCCCGTTGAGGTAACCTAGTGTTATTCGAAATTTCTCCGGTTTCATGTTAATCGGAATGGGTTTGTTAACAAGACTTGATCAACCTTGTTAGTGGATTCCTTTTGACGAGCATGAGATGGATGAAACTAGAAGCACAACCCTCTGTACCCTTTCTATACTTTCTGATATTTAGTTGAAATAAAGTAAAAATAAATAATTTTCTGTCTGTTATCTGATTATCCGTGCAATATAAAAATACCTCAAAAATAAAAGTTCTCCAAATGCCCTAAAAATTAAATATGATTTTTTCTAGAATATTTGAGGATTTATGGAACAAAGAACACACCAGGGGGGCCAACCACCTTGCCACGAGGGTGGAGGGCGTGCCGCCCTACCTCGTGGGCCCATGGTGGCCCTCCTCCACTTATTCTTCCAGCCACACACTTCATCTTCCTCCCCCAAACACGAAAAACCAACTCAAACCCGAGTCCAAGCTTGTTTTGCTACCATTTTTTATCTCCTTGCTCAAAGCACCTCTCACAAAACTACTTGGGGAGATTGTTCCTTGGTATGTGACTCCTCCATTGGTCCAATTAGTTTTTGTTCTGGTGCTTTATTCATTGCAAATTTGTGTTGCTTAGGTGACCCTGTTCTTGAGCTTGCATGTCAAATTTATATGGTCAAAAGTAGTTTTGATGCATGATATAGGCCCTAGGCACTTGTAGGAGTAGTTGCTATCAATATTATTGAGTTTGGTTTACTTTTATTTTGAAGTTACTAAAAATTTCAGAATTTTTCAGAAAATGATGAGGAGATTATTGAGGGGCTCATCGAGCCAAAGCTCGAAGGAAAAGGCACCGAAGCCTAAGTATAATTTGCCGCGCACCGCGGAGGTTCGGGCGTGTGAATGGCCTTCTGAGGATTTCTTGAGAGCAGCCGGGATTTATGAAGATTTTCATGAGTTGGCTCATAATGCAGGCCTCACCACTTTTCGTCCACGACCAATGCAATCTGTATCTCTTGCTCACAAATACCTTTGTGCAAAACTTTCATTTTCATTCTAGGGACTCACCACCTACGGTGGAGTTTCATTTATATGATGAGCATAAGCATATGTCACTTTATGATTTCTGTCAGATTTGTTTAGTCTCTTTTGGGGGCAAGACATAAGAACCACATCATGATGATGTGGAGGGATTTAATAATACTATCATTGTAGGGGAAACTAGGAAGGTTTCCGATGCACGAATCACTAGCAAACATTTTCCTGTCTTACGTTACTTTGCATTATTTGCTAGTCGTTGCTTAATTGGTCGCGGAAACTGTCAAAACCTTAGTATCCCTAATATTATTATTTTGCTCCAAGGTTTATACAGTGATAACACTTTTAGTATGGGCGGCATTATTGCTAGACGATTAAGTATGAACCGTACTAAGGGTCCCATCTTTGGAGGCATCTATGCTACACGCCTAGCTGCGCATTTTAACATTCCTATTAGGCATGCTGAGAAGGAGGAAAAAGTGCTGCCTCGTATTTATTTTGATTATAAAAGTATGGTGGCACATGATTTTATTGTTAAGAATAGGGCAGGAGAGCTTAAATATCAATTGTTCTTTAATAAACATCATCCTGAGACCATTACCTTGCCTGCTCCTACTTTGTTTGATTTGACTGTAGGCAAGTACCTTGTTCCGTTGACGGCTATCCACGCCTATCGGAACCCTGCACCAGCCGAGGAGCCAGAACCGGAACCACAATTTGATCCTTCACGACAATCTAACTATCAGTGGGATCCGGAGATGATTGCCAGCCAGTGGCAATCGGGGCCTTCTTCTTCCTCATCGCAGTACGACCCCAACAACTATTATCATGGATATCAGCCAGGCCAGCCGTGGCCATAGACCAACTTAGGCTAAAAGCCTAAGCTTGGGGGAGTACGCATTTCTCACCGACATTACATTTATGTTCACACACACTCATTGCTAGATGTCGATGCTCATACTTTTTCATTGTATCACCCATGCTAGTTTATTTTCTTTTATGCTTTCTTATTGTGTGTTTGATAAACCTTAAGAAGAACCAAAAATATAGTTTTATCTTTTAATTAATTTACTTTCCATGCTTGTAGTAGTAATTAAAAATAAAACCCAAAAATATTTCCCGTTCTTCTTTTGCTTGTTGGGAGCTTTCCCGTGTAAATAGTTTTATTTCTTTTCTTTACTTTGGGGGTCAGTAGGAGAGGACCATGATTAAATTGTTGAAGTGGCTCTTATATGCATTATTTTTTATCTGACAAAAGAGCCCATATTGCCTTGTCTTCTCCTGTTTATTGAATGCTCCAGATTCCAGCTTAGTCCAATGCACGTGCACTCTTATTATTATTCACATCATTCGGTCGTGCAAGTGAAAGGCAATTATGATGATATATGATGGACTGACTGAGATGAGAAAAGCTAGTACGAACTCAAACTCTTTTGTTTTTGTAAATATGATAAGTTCATCGTTCTTGATTCAGCTTGTTATGAATAAACATGTTTGCAATGACAATTAGAGATCATAGTTGCTTGTGCCATGCTTGATTAGCTATGAGTTATAATGGTTTACCTTGCGTGTCAACATGCTATTAAAATGGTTATGATGTGGTATGATAGGGTGGTATCCTCCTCTGAATGATTTAAGTGACTTGACTTGGCACATGTTCACGCATGTAGTTGAAACAAATCAACATAGCCTTCACGATATTTATGTTCATGGTGGATTATATCCTACTCATGGTTGCATCCAATGTTTATTAATTTTAATGCATGTACATGGCTGTTGTCGCTCTCTAGTTGGTCGCTTCCCAGTCTTTTGCTAGCCTTCACCTGTACTAAGCGGGAATACTGCTTGTGCATCCAAACTCCTTAAACCCCAAAGTTATTCCACATGAGTCCACTATACCTTCCTATATGCGGTATCTACTTGCCGTTCCAAGTAAATTTGTATGTGCCAAACTCTAAACCTTCAAATAATCATCCTATTTGTATGCTCGAATAGCTCATATATCAACTAGGGATGTCTGTATCTTCCATGTTAGGCGGGTTATTCTCAAGAGGAGTGGACTCCGCTCCTCACTCACGAGATAAAGGGCTGGTCACCGGGATGCCTAGTCCCATGCTTTATGCAAACTAATCAAAATAATTGCAAACAAAACTCCCCCTGGGACCTGAAGTATGTTGGAGGCACTCGTTGTTTCAAGCAAGCCATGGATTGATGTTTGTTGGTGGAGGTGGAGTATAAACTTTACCATTCTGTTTGGGAACCGCCTATAATGTGTGTAGCATGGAAGATATCACCATCTCTTGGTTGTTATGTTGACAATGAAAGTATACCACTCAAAATATTATTCACCTCTATTTTAAAACTGAGCTCTGGCACCTCTCAAATCCCTGCTCCCCTCTGCGAAGGGCCTATCTATCTACTTTTATGTTGAGTCATCACCCTCTTATTAAAAAGCACTAGCTAGAGAGCGCAGTTGTCATTTGCATTCATTGATGTTAGTTTACATTGGGTGTGACTATGATTGGATCTCTTTTACCATGAATTACAATGTCTAGTCAGTCCTTGATCTTTAAAGGTGCTCTGCATTTCTGTTTTGCGGTCTCAGAAAGGGATAGCGAGATACCATCTTGTTATATCATATTATGATTGTTTTGAGAAAGTGTTGTCATCCGAGATTTATTATTATGGCTTGCTAGTTGATTATGTTATTGATATGAGTAATCATGAGACCTGAGAATTATTGCAAATGTGGTTAGTTATAATATTTGCTGAAAACTTGAATGCTAGCTTGAGATATTTACAACAACAAGACCAAACATAGTTTGTAGAAGTTTTTCTTTATTTCTTTCAGCTTGTCAACTGAATTGCTTGAGGACAAGCAAGGGTTTAAGCTTGGCGAGTTGATACGTCTCTGGCGTATCTACTTTTACAAACACTTTTGCCCTTATTTTGGACTCTAACTTGTATGATTTGAATGCAACTAACCCGGACTGACGCTGTTTTCAGCAGAATTGCCATGATGTTGTTTTATGTGCAGAAAACAAAAGTTCTCAGAATGACCTAAAACTCCATGGAATACCTTACAATAAATAATAAAAAATCCTTGCCAAAGATGAAGACCAGGGAGCCCACACCCTTCTCACGAGGGTGGGGGCGCCCCCCTAGGGCGCACCCCCCTACCTCGTGGGCCCCCTGGAAACCCCCCGACTCCAACTCCAACTCTATATAACTGCTTTCGGGGAGAGAAAAATAGGAGAGAAGAAATCATCGCGTTTTACGATATGGAGCCGCCGCCAAGCCCTAAAACCTCTTGGGAGGGCTGATCTGGAGTCCGTTCGGGGCTCCGGAGAGGGGGATTCGTCACCGTTGTCATCATCAACCATCCTCCATCACCAATTTCATGATGCTCACCGTCATGCGTGAGTAATTCCATCGTAGGATTGCTGGACGGTGATGGGTTGGATGAGATTCACCATGTAATCGAGTTAGTTTTGTTAGGGTTTGATCCCTAGTATCCACTATGTTCTGAGATTGATGTTGCTATGACTTTGCTATGCTCAATGCTTGTCACCAGGGCCCGAGTGCCATGATTTCAGATCTGAACCTATTATGTTTTCATCAATATATGAGAGTTCTAGATCCTATCTTGCAAGTCTATAGTCACCTATTATGTGTTATGATCCGTTAACCCCGAAGTGACAATAATCGGGATACTTATCGGTGATGACCGTAGTTTGAGGAGTTCATGTATTCACTATGTGCTAATGCTTTGTTCCGGTTCTCTATTAAAAGGAGGCCTTAATATCCCTTAGTTTCCATTAGGACCCCGCTGCCACGGGAGGGTAGGACAAAAGATGTCATGCAAGTTCTTTTCCATAAGCATGTATGACTATATTCGGAATACATGCCTACATTACATTGACGAATTGGAGCTAGTTTTGTGTCACCCTATGTTATGACTGTTACATGATGAACCGCATCCGGCATAATTATCCATCATTGATCCGATGCCTACGAGCTTTCCATCTACTGGTTTATGCTTATTTACTTTCCCGTTGCTATTGTTACAATCACTACAAAACACCAAAAACATTCCTTTGCTTTCATTACTCTTTTGTTACCGTTACCATCACTATCATATTACTTTGCTACTAAACACTTTGCTGCAGATACTAAGTTTCCAGGTGTGGTTGAATTGATAACTCAGCTGCTAATACTTGAGAATATTCTTTGGCTCCCCTTGTGTCGAATCAATAAATTTGGGTCGAATACTCTACCCTCGAAAGCTGTTGCGATCCCCTATACTTGTGGGTTATCAGCGTCAAGCATCGAGCCCATGCACACGGAGGAGGAGGAGAACTTAGGCTACGGCGGCTCCACCTCGGCACCAAATGCTGACGAGGAAGGGGCTACTTCTTTCCAGCCCGGCACGGGTAAGCCACTCGCCTTCCGTCCCTTTTCTTTTTCTGTTCTTTCTGAATCTTGGTCTTGGTTTCGCTTCATCCCCTTCACGATATCCAAATCCTCTGTCGGCGGGCCAGGAGGACATGGACACAGTCATCGAGGATGTCGCCAAGGCCGCCGAGGCGGAGGCTAAGAAGATCGCCGCCGAGGAGGCCGCCCAGGGTGTTGCTGAGGACGCCGCCAAGGGGCCTGCCAGGGAGCCTAGCAAGGCTACGGCCGAGGAGGCCGGCAATGGGCCTGTCGGGGAGCCCAGCAAGGCTACAGCCGATTGCCGAGGAGGAGGTGGCTGATGACCAACCTTCCTCCTCCGCGGCCTCTGGCTCCGGCAGGTATCTGAAGGTGGGCGACGATCTTTTCGTCCACCTTCTAGGGGCGTCAAGCTCCAGGGCGCCCATCGAGGGAGAGGTGTTCGATGAGGAGGTGCTTGCCGCCGCCGGGCTCGAGGTCGTCGACGAGCCAAGCGCCGGTGGTGACGGTTCTCAGGAGGAGGAGCTTCTCCAGGCCATGGGCGCCGGCTTTCGAAAGCTCCAGGCACTCCATCGCGCCCGCCTGGACAAGGCCAAGTCCAGGATGGCAACGGCGGACAAGGCGGAGGCGGACCTCAAGGGACGCGTCGCTGAGGCGCAGACTTAGTACCGCCAAGCTTGTGAGGAGCTGAAGGCCGCCCGGGGTGAGCTGGCCAGGCGCGAGGTGGAGCTCACCATGGAGCGGGCCGACATTGAGAAGGCCCAGGAGACGGCGAAGAACCTGGCTGCCGCAGCCGAGGCTGCTCGAGCCCAGCATCGGGCCATGCTGAACTCCCAGGAGGAGGACCTTGTCGCGCGTGAGGAGAAACTTGCCGCAATGCTCCGCGGCAAGGACGAGGAAATGGAGAAGCTCGTCGTGCAGCGGACCAAGGATCTGGAGCAGAGGCACAGGGACACACTCGATGCCCAGGCTCTGGTTCACGCCGACAAGATGAAGGAGCTGGAGGTGGAGCGGGATGAGCTGAAGGATCAGGTCCTGAAGCTGTCCAAGGAGGACACGCTCAATGGTGCCTTGGTTGAGGCACAGGGTGCAGTCCTCGACAAGGTCGGGCAGCTCTCCGAGGCCAACAACTCCGTCAAAGACCTCAAGCTGAAGCTGGAGGGTCTCGAGGGGATGCTGTCGGAGGGAAAGGCCCGGGAGGAGGCCCTGGCCAAGGACCTGGAGACTGAGAAGCAGTTGCGGAAGAATGAAGCCGCCAACCACAAGGATTTTGTGGAAGGCGAGAACCGCTGGATCGGGCGTCTCGAAGGCATCGCTGGCAGGATCACCATGCAGCTGGCTACCATGGGGATGCCAAATGTTAGGTATACCCCAGAGCGCAATGCGAGACCCAACGCCAAGCTAACCATCTTCTTCGAGGGCATTCTCAGGGCCCTGGAGCAGCTCCACTCCAACCGGACGGCCTCCCTGGCCGATGAGTCCCGGAGGCTTTGCCGGGTTGCCCTGACCAAGGTTCTCACCAAGGTGGCACACTGGAACCCCAACCTCGACTTCGACGCCGCGCTGGAGAGCTTGCCGGAGGATGCAGACCTCGCGACGCTCAAGGAGCATATCAAGCCCATCATCAGCTGCATCAGCGGAATCGAGAGGGTGGAGGGCCAGCGCCGGGATTAGGCACCCCGTTTCTCATTGCCGCTGCAGGTTCATGGCCAAGACAATTCATATCTTTAGTTAGAACCGCAGCAACGATCAATGTAATATAACTCTACATTACTTTTGATACAATGCATGTTATTTTCCTGTGTGATCTTCCCTTGTATGTCCGCCCTATGTTAACCGGGTAGGCTCGCCGGCACGTAAACCCAGGGCGGCACCTTGGGGACGGATCCCCAATAGCCTGCCGGGTGTGCTTGCTGTCAGGAGAACCACCTTACCGCTCTTAACACGGCCGCTCAAACTGTCAAGCTTGACTCGAGTCAGAATCGAGAGCGTTGCCAATTGCAGAAGGCTACCCCGCCACTCTCGATGCAGCCGCTTGAGCTGTTGAGCGGACTCGAAACAGAACAAGGGCGTTGCCAATTGTGGAAGGGCCCCTTTGCGTGCAGGTTTTCCATACACAGGGCAGGACCTTCAAGGATAATAACCATATATATAAAAAGAAATTGCTTAAAGTTTCGCATGACTTAGCTTTTCTGTCGTTGCACGGGCATCCACCGCATTCGCAGATGGCGCCGCCAAGCTCGGTCGTCTTCTTCCTTGGAACGACGGCCATGACGAAGCCGCTGCCCCGATCAGACCAGATTCTCATGACTGCGGGCCCTACCTGGTGTGCCAGAGATGTCGGTGGAAACGACACCTATGGGGTCACCGGGATCCCTTCTACGGTTGGCGGGCGCGGGGTTGTGCAAAGAGCGGGTCTAACAGGGAGCACACGGATCGTTTACCCAGGTTCGGACCGCGAAGATGTGTAATACCCTAGTCGTGCTTTGGTGGATGTATTTGGGTGTTCTTGTGTGCTGGAACTAGCTACGGGGTGCAACTTTGCCCAAAAGAGCCGACCCTCCTGGTCTCCTCGGGCCTCCTTTTATAGGAAAAGGGGGTTGCCACAGTGGCACACAGGAGGTGGAAAGGTCTATAGTGGATGAGTCTATCCTCTAGGACCGTCGGAAAAACGCATTTAATGCACTGCCGACGTGCCCTCCTTGCTTTATCGGGGATGCCAGGGAAGCACGTCCCAGCTGTTGCCGCCTCGCCTGGCCTCGACACGCGTCCGAGATGATGAGGCATCGTGGCGCCACGTTGGTTGGCTGCTGGGCTGGCATGGTAGCGGAGCCTTCATGAAGGGTCGCATGCCGCCACGCAGGTGCCTGCTAAGTCGGTGTAGAGGCCGTCCGTCGCCACGCAGGTGCCTACCCAGCTGGTTGAGCTAGCAGCTGCTTGGGGACGGTGGTGGAGTCTTGGCTGGCACGGGCCTGGCAGTGGCCCTGCTAATGCTCTCGGCAAGGGTCTTGCCGGGGGCCCGACAAGGGCCTTGCCGTGGCGTTGTAGTAGTCCCCGGCAAGGGTCTTGCCGGGGGTCTTGTGGATTTCCTTGGCTAGGATCCCGCCGAGGGTCACCGTCTTCTGGTCCTCATCTGATCTCACATGTTGATGATCTTGACAAAGATTTGCATGCCACCACAGAGGCGCCTCCCGAGCCCTGGTTCCAACATAGTTGGTTGGGTTGGAGCCTGCGGGCTCAAGGGTGGATCACTCCACTAGCATCGGGCAAGTTGCCCTGGCAAGGCTCTTGCCGGGGCTGCGGAGGCTGCCTCGGCAAGGATCTTGCCGAGGGAGTCCACCTCGCCCTCTTGCTCTCCTGCGTTTCTGGTCTTGGCGTTGCCTTGGTTGCCTCGTACTTCGGCTTCTCTCCAGCTTCCCTCCTCTGCCCTGCTAAGTGTGGTCGTGGCACGCGGCTCCGACTGCCCATGCACAAGTAAAGGGGTCAAAAGAAGAGCCCCTACTTTTGTACAGCGACACACTAGGTGGTCCCATAGTGAAAATGACCATTTTGCCCTTGCTTCTAATCAGCCCCCTCCAAGAGAGAATCGTTCACCGTTTCGTTCCGCGGCTTCACCACACTTCTTCCCGGAGTCTCCGTTACCCCAAGCAAGCAACAACAACCACTTGCATGATAGCCATGTAGTAGCCATGGTTCCTACTTGAATATTTAATAAAAGTTTGCTCGTTATCTATCTGCTTGTTTACTACTACTGTTGTTGTTTCGGTTATGCTCGTGGTTTCATGTTCACCTTCATGCTATGTTCCGATGCTTCTTTTATCTTATGCTACTTGCTAGTATCATGTTCACATGTCATGCTTGGTAGTAGTAGTACATGCTGGTAGTAACGATGTTCATTCTGCTGCATGTTTATCGTCTGTTATCAAGTATTGTTGTTATACATGTTCTTTTGCATCTAGTTGGTTATATGCTTACTTGGTAGTGTTCTTGCTCTACACTTGCATGGTATTTATTTATGATGATGGTAGCCATGCTATGCTCATGGGTAATGTTATGCTTATGCTTGTCAATATGCCATGCTCATTTGGTTATATGATTCATTGTTGTTATGCTCGATGATTGTGTTGCACCTCCATGCTTATGTTGATATCATGCTCATGCATTATAGTGTTGGGGAATGTAGTAATTTCAAAAAAAATCCTATGCACACGCAAGATCATGGTGATGCATAGCAATGAGAGGGGAGAGTGTTGTCCACATACCCTCGTAGACCGAAAGCGGAAGCGTTAGCACAACGCGGTTGATGTAGTCGTACGTCTTCACGATCCGACCGATCAAGCACCGAATGCACGACACCTCCGAGTTCTGCAGACGTTCAACTCGATGACATCCCTCGAACTCCGATCCAGCCGAGCTTTGAGGGAGAGTTCCGTCAGCACGATGGCACAGTGATGATGATGATGTTCTACCGACGCAGGGATTCGCCTAAGCACCGCTACGATATGACCGAGGTGGATTATGGTTGAGGGGGCACCGCACACGGCTAAGAGATCCAAGGGATCAATTATTGTGTCTCTAGGGTGCCCCCTGCCCCCATATATAAAGGAGCAAGGGGGGAGGTGCGGCCGGCCAGGAGGGGCACGCCAGGAGGAGTCCTACTCCCGGTGGGAGTAGGACTCCCTCTGAGGGAGTCCTGGATTAGGGGGTGTTCGGATAGCCAAACTATACGTTCAGCCGGACTCCTAGACTATGAACATACAAGATTGAAGACTTCGTCCCATGTCCGGGAGGGACTTTCCTTGGCATGGAAGGCAAGCTTGGCGATACAGATATGTAGATCTCCTACCATTGTAACTGACTCCATGTAACCCTAACCCTATCCGGTGTCTATATAAACCGGAGGGTTTTAGTCCGTAGGACGACGTACACATCAACAATCATACCATAGGCTAGCTTCTAGGGTTTAGCCTCCTCGATCTCATGGTAGATCTACTCTTGTACTACCCATATCATCAATATTAATCAAGCAGGACGTAGGGTTTTACCTCCATCGAGAGGGCCCGAACCTGCGTAAAACTTCGTGTCCCTTGTCTCCTGTTACCATCCGGCCTAGACGCACAGTTCGGGACCCCTACCCGAGATCCGTCGGTTTTGACACCGACATTGGTGCTTTCATTGAGAGTTCCTCTGTGTCGTCGCCGTCAGGCTCGATGGCTCCTACGATCATTGATAGCGATGCAGTCCAGGGTGAGATCTTCCTCCCCGGACAGATCTTCGTCTTCGGCGGCTTCGCACTGCGGGCCAATTCGCTTGGCCGTCTGGAGCAGATCGAAAGCTACGCCCCTGGCCGTCAGGTCAGATTTGGAAGTTTAAACTACACGGCGGACATCCGCGGGGACTTGATCTTCGACGGATTCGAGCCACTACCGAGCGCGCCGCACTGTCACGACGAGCATGATCTAGCTCTGCCGCCGAATAGTGCCCTGGATGCCGCACCCGCATCGGCTCCGACCCTTAATTCGGAGCCAACGGCGATTGAGCCAAACACCAGCCCCGTACTCTGCGAGACTCGTGACTCCAAGGAGCCGGACTCCGAACCCTCCACGCCCCTGCCAATCGAATCCGATTGGGCGCCAATTATGGAGTTCACTACCGCCGACATCTTTCAGCACTCGCCTTTCGGCGATATCCTGAATTCACTGAAGTCTCTCTCTTTATCAGGAGAGCCCTGGTCGGACTACCGTCAGCAAGGTTGGGGTACGGACGATGAAGAAATTCAAAGCCCACCCACCACCCACTTTGTAGCCACTGTCGATGACTTAACCGACATGCTCGACTTCGACTCCGAAGACATCAACGGTATGGACACCGATGAAGGAGATGATGAAGAACCAGCGCCTACTAGGCCCTGGAAAGCCACCTCGTCGTATGACATATACATGGTGGACACCCCAAAAGAGGGAGATGGCGATGGAACAGCGGAGGATGACCCCTCGAAGAAACAGCCTAAGCACCGGCGTCAGCGGCGCCACTAAAAATCCCGCCAAAACAAATACGGCGATTCCAGCACGGGAGATAATAATATTCCGAAAAGTGCCGAAGAAAACCCCTCTAGCAAGACTTAGCACAGGAGGATGGAGAAACTAGCCCTCATGAGAGAGCGGCAGACAGAGAGGTCGAGGACGATAATTATATGCCTCCCTCCGAAGACGAGGCAAGCCTTGACGATGACGAATTCGTCGTGCCAGAGGATCCCGTCGAGCAAGAGCATTTTCAACGCAGGCTTATGTCCATGGCAAGAAACCTCAAGAAAAAACAGCAACAGCTTAGAGCTGATCAAGATTTGCTGGTCGACAGATGGACTGAAGTCCTTGCGGCCGAAGAGCATAAACTCGAACGCCCCTCCAAGAGCTACCCAAAGCGCAGGTTGCTACCCCGATTAGAGGAGGAAGCACTTCATGCGGCGGACCGGCCACCTCGTGGCTGCAACAGAGAGGCCTCCCGGCCCTCCACTCAAGCCACACCCCGTACCAAGGCACGGGAACATGCGCCGGACTTACGAGACATGTTGGAGGACAAGGCAAGGCAAACACGCTCGATCTACGGATCGCGTGGGCGCCCCACGGATCAAGACGGTAACCGTCACGCGGCCACAAATTCGGCAGGGCCGAACACAGCTCATTGGATCTACGTCATGATATCGCCCAGTACAGAGGTGCCGCACACCCACTATGCTTTACAGACGAAATAATGGATCATCAAATCCCCGAGGGTTTCAAACCTGTAAACATCGAATCATATGATGGCACAACAGATCCTGCGGTATGGATCGAGGATTATGTCCTTCATATCCACATGGCCCGCGGCGACAATTTCCAGGCCATCAAATACCTCCCACTCAAGCTTAAAGGACCAGCTCGGCATTGGCTTAACAGCTTGCCAACAGGATCAATCAGTTGTTGGGAGGACCTGGAAGCCGCATTCCTCGGCAATTTCCAGGGCACTTATGTGCGACCCCCAGACGCCGATGACCTAAGTCACGTAATTCAGCAGCCAGAGGAATCGGCCAGGAAATTCTGGACACAGTTCCTAACAAAGAAAAATCAAATAGTCGACTGTCCGGACGCTGAGGCCCTAGCAGCCTTCAAGCACAATATCCGTGACGAGTGGCTGGCCCGGCACCTTGGGCAGGAAAAGCCGAAATCTATGGCAGCACTCACGACACTCATGACCCGCTTTTGCTAGGGAGAAGACAGCTGGCTTGCTCGTAGCAACAATATGACCAAGAACCCTGGTAATTCGGACACCAGGGACAGTAGTGGCAGGTCGCGTCGCAACAAGCAGAAGCGCCGCATTAACAATGACAATGCTGAGGATACGGCAGTTAATGTCGGATTCAGAGGCTCTAAATCCGGTCAGCGGAAAAATCCATTCAAAAGGAATCCTAGGGGCCCGTCCAGTTTGGACCGAATACTCGACCGCTTGTGCCAGATACATGGCACCCCCGAAAAGCCGGCCAATCACACCAACAGGGATTGTTGGGTGTTCAAGCAGGCAGGCAAGTTAAACGCCGAAAATGAAGACAAGGGGCTGCATAGCGATGACGACGAGGAGCCCCGGCCGCCGAACAATAGTGGATAGAAGGGTTTTCCCCCACAAGTGCGGACGGTGAACATGATATACGCAACCCACGTCCCCAAAAGAGAGCGGAAGCGCGCGTTAAGGGACGTATACGCGGTAGAGCCAGTCGCCCCAAAGTTCAACCCATGGTCCTCCTGCCTGATCACCTTTGATCGAAGGGACCATCCCACTAGCATCCGTCATGGCGGATTCGCCACATTGTTCCTAGACCCAATTATTGACGAATTTCATCTCACTAGAGTCCTTATGGACGGCGGCAGCAGCCTGAACCTGCTTTACCAGGATATAGTGCGGAAAATGGGCATAGATCCCTCGAGGATTAAGCCCACCAAAACGACCTTTAAAGACGTAGTACCAGGTGTAGAGGCCAACTGTACAGGCTTAGTCACAATTGAAGTGGTCTTCGGATCTCCGGATAATTTCCGAAGCGAGGAGTTAATCTTCGACATAGTCCAGTTTCGCAGTGGTTATCAAGCACTGCTTGGGCGAACCGCATTTGCTAAGTTCAATGCGGTACCACACTACGCATACCTTAAGCTCAAGATGCCAGGCCCTCGAGGAGTAATTACGGTCAATGGAAACACCGAACACTCCCTCCGAATGGAGGAGCACACGGCGGCCCTTGCAGCGGAAGTAAAAAGCAGCCTCTCCAGGCAGTTCTCCAGTCCGGCCACTAAACGACCGGACACCGTCAAGCGCGCCCGGAGTAACCTACAACAAGACCGCCTGGCACGATCCGAGCAGGCGTAGCAATGCGGCCCCAACCCCAACCCTCGCAAAAAGGCGACGCCAGTACTTCGCGTACATAACTACGCTCTAGAGATACCATGGGTACAGGGGGAGGGGCACCATCACGGCACGCCCGAAAATACGGCTTAAACCATACCAGGGGCTGGCGATTTTTTTTAATTTTCTCTTACTTTCAGGACTCCATCCTTCGGAAGGCCTGTTCGGCAGTTCAATTGCCACACAAACGATGCAAGAACCAGGGAAGCAGACAAGCCACGCCGCAGTACGGAACCCCCAGGTGATCTCTATCACGAGCAGTATACCTGTTCCGCATACTATTCCGCAGCTTGCCCCTGGAACGAACATGTTAACTAGTCCAACCTTCCACTTATCGCATTATTTGTATCGTTCTGCTTTGATCGCAGCCCTTTTTAATAAACAATGCATAGCTTTCGTCTATTTTTGCATTACCTTTTTTTTCTTTATATATGTTCCTTAAACGACATGTTGCACCCGTACACGTTGGTACGACCAAAATACGCTAGGGGCTTTAGTACCCCTCAATACTGCGTGAGAAGTCCGAACACTTTAACAAGTGCGGCACCCCGAACTTATAGCATTATATGCATCGGCTCCGAATCATGTCTTGGGTCAATAGTTGGGTTTGCCCGGCTCCTATGTTTTGGTGCCTTACGTTCCGCTATATCGGCTAAGGTAGCACTAGGAGAACCACTACGATTGTGCCCCAGTTGAGCTGGGTCGAGCACCTAAGTGGAGAAAGCTAAAACTGACTGTCATGATGAAGCGAGAGCTGGTCGCTGTTTGAGAGGTTTTTTCAAGTCCCGAAAGACTTATGCCGCTTAGGGCGAGGAGCCGGCTCTGTCCGGCCAAGGCATGGATAGCGCCCCGAACTCGGTCTTCCAAATACCAGGGGCTTCGCCGAAATTTAAAATTATAGAATTCTATGGCTAAGTGAGAGTGTTCACGCATCATAGTCCGATTGCCTTGTTCGTTGGGCCGAGCGCCTCCCTCGAAGGACCCAAACATGGGAAAAAGAGCGCTCAGGTTTATCCCCGAACACCCCAGCACTAGCGGCACGGGGGCACAAGCCGACGACTTGCCATCTCTCAGAATTGATAAAGAGCCGCACAGAAGGTAATATTTTAAATTCCAGCAGCATTGCTTAGCGCATATGAACAAGTTTTCAGCGCACAGGACAAAACGAGAAAGTTTCACTCAAAAATTACATCCCTAGAACATTCATCCGCCACAAGGCAGGCACCCTTCAGAACATCCTTATAATAATTCTCGGGCTTGCGATGCTCTTTCCCCGGCGGTGGCCCGTCCTTCACAAGCTTCTCAGCATCCAGCTTGCCCCAGTGCACCTTAGCACGGGCAAGGGCCTACGGGCACCTTCAATGAAGACGGAGCACTTGATGACTTCGAGCCTTGGACAGGCCTCCACCAGCCGCCGCACCGGCCCGAAATAGCTCCCAGGCAGAGCCTCACCAGGCCACAGCCGAACTAGGAGGCCCTTCATGGCCTGTTCGGCCGCCTTGTGGAGCTCGACCAGTTGCTTCAGCTGGTCGCTCAGGGGCACGGGGTGTCCAGCCTCAGCATACTGAGACCAGAACACCTTCTCTGTTGAGCTGCCCTCCTCGGCTCGATAGAATGCGGCAGCATCGGACACACTCCGGGGAAGATCTGCGAACGCTCCTGGAGAGCTCCGGATTCGGGTAAGTAACAAGTAACTCACGTTTATCTGTTTGCTTTGCATAAAGAATGCCTTACCCGCCGCTATCTTCTTCACCTCATCCAACTCCTGGAGGGTCTTCTGGGATTCGGCCTTGGCAGACTTAGCATTTTCAATAGCCGCTGCGAGCTCGGACGCTCGCGTCTTCGAGTCAAGCTCCAAACTCTCATGTTTTTTCATGAGAACCTGGAGCTCTTTCCGCACCTTGCCAACCTGGGCCTCATACTTCTCCCGCTCGGTGCGCTCCATGGCCGCCTTCTTCTTGGCCTCGAGCAGCGCTTGCTTAAGGGTCGCCACCTCAGACGTGGCCCCTACAATAGCCACAATAGTCCTGTCATTTTTTGCAATTGCACCTTTTTATATATATTTAAACGAGGTACTTCTTACCTTCATTGTCCTCGAGCTGCTTCTTGGCACGCCCGAGCTCTTGCACGGACCGCTCGAGGTTCTGCTTTAACGTGTCCACTTCCGCAGTCAGTGCGGCGGACGCAAGCAGGGAAGCCTGCATACGCATATTGACTCCTTTTTGTTGGACTCCTACGAATTTTATTTGATCCTCTATTCGGCTTTTCTTCCCGAACGCCAAACAGAGCATCAGGGGCTACTGTCTATGCGGTAATATTATTTACACATTCTTTAATTACCTCAAAGCCTATTAAAAGGCTAGTACAAGCTTGACTCAGTCCGCTCTTGGTGGACTGAACCTTCTGGACCACCGCACTCATAATAGTGCGGTACCCCTTGTCGAGGGAGGCGCCTTCGAGCACCTCCAACAGATTGTCCGGCGCCCCTGGTTGGACGGGGGTCACCGGCACGGTGGGCTTGCTCCTCTTGGAAGGAGGTCGCCCGCCGGACTCTGGAACCTTTGAAGGTTCCTGAGCGGTGTCCGGCCTTGAGCCGGACTTGGAGCCCTGGGGGTTTCATCCCCTTTACTCCTGGAGTCTGGGAGGTTGCCTTGCGGTGCCTCCAGGACCACCTCCTCCCGACTTGGAACCTGTTGGGACAACACTTCGGTGTCATCCGTAGGGCAGGGGGAGGAAGCCGTCGGAAGCGAGTTCACATCCGACGAGTCCAGTGAGCCGCTCGATGACGCGTCGAGCCGGTCTTTGGGTGGGCTGCATAAACATATTCGACGTAAGGGAAAGCTGTGCAATAAATGAATACTATGAATTACTCTGGTATCTGGATACTTACGATTTTGCCATGGGCTTGGCCCTGGGCTGCCACTCCTCTCCGTCGTCGGTATCGGTGGAGTAGTCCGGAGGAAGGGTTTTCCCCTTCTTGGACCCTCCGGCCTCCCCAGAGAGGGTGGCCTTCCTTTTCTTCTCTCCTCCCACTGGAGGGGGAGAGTTCTCCTCTTCTTCCTCCTCATCTTCACGGGAGGAATGCGCCTCGGAACCATCGGATGATGGATCCAACACCTCCTGGCGCCGGGCACTCTTTCGAGTCCCCGCGGCCTTTTTCGCGGCCTTCTCCGGCACCACATAGGGTGCCGGAACCAGCAGCTTCGCCAAGCGAGCGTCCGCTGGGCCTTCCGGCAAAGGAGTCGGACAGTAGATCTGTCCGGATGTCACCTGCCAATCCTGTCAAAGGTAAGGGAGCTTAGATCCCGCATGGAGTCAAACTATGAAAAACTGATACCCTGTAAAAGGAAAAAAACAGCTTACCGCGAGAGCAAGACACTGCGCACTGAATCCGCGATCCTCGGTAGCAGATGCGAGAGCCTTGGCGCCTTTGAAAAGCACCTTCCAGGCATCTTCATACGTCGTGTCGAAGAGCCTGCTCAGAGTTTGGTGCCGCGCCGAGTCGAACTCCCACAGGTTGAAAGCCCGTTGTTGACACGGGAGGATCAGGCGGATGAGCATAACCTGGACTACGTTGACAAGTTTGAGCTTCTTGTCCGCCAGAGTTTGGATGCATGTTTGGAGTCCGGTCAGCTCTCCTTTTTTACCCCAAGACAGGCCCGTCTCCTTCCAGGAGGTGAGCCGCGTAGGGGGTCCGGATCGGAACTCGGGGGGTGCGACCCATTCGGCATCACGCGGCTCGGTGATGTAAAACCACCCCGATTGCCACCCCTCCAGGGTCTCCACAAAGGATCCCTCGAGCCATAGGACGTTGGCCATCTTGCCCACCATGGCGCCTCCGCACTCCGCCTGGTTGCCGCGCACCACCTTCGGCTTGATGTTGAAAGTCTTGAGCCATAGGCCGAAATGGGGGCGGATGCGGAGGAAGGCCTCGCACACGATGATAAACGCCGAGATGTTGAGGTCGAAGTTCGGGGCCAGATCATGGAAATCCAGGCCATAGTAGAACATGAGCCCCCGGACAAATGGTTGGAGAGGGAAGCCCAGTCCACGGAGGAAATGGGGGAGGAACACCACCCTCTCATGGGGCCTAGGGGTGGGGATGAGCTGCCCCTTTTCGGGGAGCCGGTACTGTCGGTGTTCTGGGAATGGGGGTCCCCAGACTTGCCTGCCTGCTGTAGGATCGAAAGTATGTCTAGAGGGGGGGTGATTAGACTACTTGACCAAATAAAAACTTAACCTTTTCCCAATTTCAGTTCTTGGCAGATTTTAGCTATTGTAGGACAAGTCAAGCAATCATCACACAATTCAAGCAAGCATGCAAAGAGTATATTGGCAGCGGAAAGTAAAGCATGCAACTTGCAAGAATGTAAAGGGAAGGGTTTGGATAATTCAAACGCAATTGGAGACACGGATGTTTTCCCGTGGTTTGGATAGGTGGTGCTATCCTACATCCACGTTGATGGAGACTTCAACCCACGAAGGGTAACGGTTGCGCGAGTCCACGGAGGGCTCCACCCATGAAGGGTAATGGTTGCGCGAGTCCATGGAGGGCTCCACCCATGAAGGGTAACGGTTGCGCGAGTCCACGGAGGGCTCCACCCATGAAGGGTCCACGAAGAAGCAACCACCCACAAAGGGTCCACGAAGAAGCAACCACCCACAAAGGGTCCACAAAGTAGCAACCTTGTCTATCCCACCATGGTCATCGCCCACGAAGGACTTGCCTCACTAGCGGTAGATCTTCATGAAGTAGGCGATCTCCTTGCCCTTACAAACTCCTTGGTTCAACTCCACAATCTTGTCGGAGGCTCCCAAGTAACACCTAGCCAATCTAGGAGACACCACTCTCCAAGAAGTAACAAATGGTGTGTAGGTAATGAACTCCTTGCTCTTGTGCTTCAAATGATAGTCTCCCCAACACTCAACTCTCTCTCATAGGATTTGGATCTAGTGGAAAGAAGATTTGAGTGGAAAGCAACTTGGGGAAGGCTAGAGATCAAGATTCATATGGTAGGAATGGAATATCTTGGTCTCAACACATGAGTAGGTGGTTCTCTCTCAGAACATATGAGTTGGAATTATGTATGTGTTCTGATGGCTCTCTCCACGAATGAAGAAGAGGTGGAGGGGTATATATAGCCTCCACACAAAATCCAACCGTTACACACAGTTTTCCAATCTCGGTGGGACCGAATCAACAAACTCGGTCGGACCGAAAAGGTAAACCTAGTGACCGTTAGAGATTTTCGGTGGGACTGACATGCAACTCGGTAGGACCGATATGGTTAGGGTTTGGGCATAACGTAATCTCGGTGAGACCGATTACACAAACTTGGTGAGACCGATTTTGGTAATTAGCTAACCAGAGAGTTGGTCAGGCAAACTCGGTGGGACCGATTTGCTCTTTCGGTGAGACCGAAAAGTTACAAAAAGGAAACACTGAATTTACATTGCAATCTCGGTGGGACCGATTCGCTCTTTCGGTGAGACCGAAAAGTTACGAAAGGGAAACAGAGAGTTTGCAATCCCATCTCGGTGAGACCGAGATCCCTATCGGTAGAACCGAATTGCTAGGGTTTGGCAGTGGCTTATGACAAGTGAAACTTGGTGGCGCCGGATAGAAAGAATCGGTATGACCGAGTTTGGCTTAGGGTTTAGGTCATATGTGGATATGGGAAAGTAGCTGAGGATTTTGGAGCATATCATTAAGCACATGAAGCAAGAGGCTCATTAAGCAACACCTCATCCCTCCTTGATAGTATTGGCTTTTCCTAAAGACTCAATGTGATCTTGGATCACTAAAATATAAAATGAAGAGTCTTGAGCTTTTGAGCTTGAGCCAATCCTTTGTCCTTAGCATTTTGAGGGTTCCACTTTCACATCCATGCCATGCCAATCATTGAGCTTTCCTGAAATAGTCATCTTGGAATAGCATTAGCTCAATAAGCTATATGTTGTTATGAATTACCAAAACCACCTAGGGATAGTTGCACTTTCAATCTCCCCCTTTTTGGTAATTGATGACAACATATAGATCAAAGCTTCGACAAATGATAATAAGCATGAAATATATTGTCGCTTTGAGAAGTATGTGACAAGTAAGAGCTCCCCCTAAATTTGTGCATATTTAAAATTTGCTTTGGACTGCAAATGCACAAAGAGTTAGAGTCATGGGTTACTCTTCCATGTCACATACATCTTGGTGGAGCGCTTAAAATGATAAGAATGAAATACATGCACTCATCACCAAGAATAGTGAATGATCACATAAGATAGATAAGATATATCAAGCATGCATAAGCGTAGCTTATGATCAAACACATGATCATCAATGTCTCACGAGCAATGACATAGTATCTCAAGCACTCAAAAGCAAACAAAGTTCGAAAAACCACCAAATAAAGCAAGAGAGAAAAAAGCAACACTCTCTCTCTCGAAGCCTATGATCTATACATTTTCTCCCCCTTTGGCAACAAGTTACCAAAAAGTTCCTAGAAAATGCATAGTGCTAAGTCGACACTCAGGCTTGATCTTTAGGTGGTGGTGGAGTCCGGAGCACTCCAAGGACGAAGCCTTCTGTAGACATGGTCGGAGTCGAGGCTGAAGTGGACGTTGGAGCTGGTGGAACTGAGGCTGTAGCTGGTGCAGACGTGGTGGCTCTGGGGTCAGCAACTGGCACTGCAGACGACCTCGGACCTCGTGGCACTCTGGCAAAGGCATCAGTTGTAGTCTTGCCTCTCCTCTCCTGCATGTCATCCTGGAGCTGCTCCACTGCAGTCTGAATCTCTATCACTTTGACATCCAAGTCATAGAACTTTTGTTCCATGATCCTCTCTAAGCTTGCCTGGTTCTGAGTTAGGGTAGCTAGTCCTTGCTCAATCCACGGGGTGGATGCAATCAAGTAACCAAGCTGCTCTTGTTTGGTTTTCAGGAAATACTCAGATGCCTCCTCTTGAGTTGGCATCTTGGCAGCTTTCTCCTTCCTCGCCTTCTCCTTCTTTGCTTGTGCTTGTGCAGATGATGGTTCATTCTCAGTCATGACCACTTGATTATCTTCAAAATCTGGACAAATAAGCAAATGTTCCTTGTCCAATAAGTATATGCCTGTGCCCATCTTGGAGTTAATGAGCTCCTGAATTTGTGGGGCATATCCGCAACTCCTCTTCTGATCTGCTGTAGTCCTCTTAATGGTCTCTACCATGAGGCTCATCACCTTGAACTTCTGTGGCACATCAAATATGTGAAGCAAATTGATAGCATGGATTCTGATCATCTTGTGATCTCCAGACTTGGGCAATAGGCTGTGCCTAAGAATCCAGTTGATGGTTGGCAGCCCTGACAGAAGATAGTGTACTGAGCCAAACTTGAACGTATCAAGTGCTTCATTTGGAATCTCCTTGTACATGTTTGACATTGAGTTGTGGTCCATCTTCTTCTTGGCATAAATGTCCAAGTCATCTTCCTGCTCTTCTGGGGCATTGATCAGCTGAGCCCATTCAGCAATTGTAGACTAGTACCTCGTACCCTCTGACATCCATATAATCCTGCCATCTGGATAGAAATGGGCTGTGGAGTAGAACTGCATGATGAGTTCCTCGTTCCACTTTGTGAGCATCTGCCCAACAAAGTCCTCTACTCCACATGCCTTGAAGCTGTCCTGCACTCCAGGGTAGTACTCTTCGTTGTCCTTGATGTATTGCCAATCAACCCATCTCATATCACAGACAATTGGCTTCTTGTCTAGCAGCACTGTCTCATAAAAGTCTTGCTTAGTCAACTGCAGTCCTTCTCCTTGAAGCATACGGGTCTGCTTCTCTCCACTTCCGGAGCCCTGAATCTCTCCTGAGTTTCATATCCTCAGCCACAAGATGAGCATCGTTGTGGTCTGGGATCTTGGGCTTGAGCTTTCTAAGAACATTCTCTTCTTCTTCTTCTGCAGCTTCAGGCACTGGGGCCTTGTTCTTCTCAGTAGCTGGGATGCTTCTTGTGTTCCTCTTTAGCTTTGGCTTTGGAGCTGGCTTGGCCTTGGAAGCAGCTGCCCCTGTTCTTATGGCATCACCCATCAGCTTGGGTGCCTTAGGTGCTGGTGCAGCTACCTCTTCTTCTTCCTCTTCTTCCATGATGGAAGCCTTGCCAAGCACTCTGGCTATAGTTTTCTTCACCCTTTCTTTCCTCTTCTTGCCTTCAGCAGCAACTGGCTCAATGGGAGTGGGCTTCTCACTTGAAGCTCTCGCCTTTGACATAGGCTGCCTGCCTGCTGGCCTTTTGATCTTCATCCCTGGTTTTATGCCTTGTGCTGGCTCAACTCTCATGGAAGTTGCTTCCTCTTCCTCTGCCACATAATCTTCATCCTCAGAATCTGAAGTTCTCTTCTTCCTCTGTTTGGTGGCAGCTTTTGGCAGATTGCTAGGAGTACTTCTGCTTCCATCATCTGAAGAACTTGAGGGACTAGTGCCCTCACTCATCTGCACTTGCTCTTCTGACATGTTCTGGCTATCACTTTGGTCTGACATGATGAACAAGCTGACTACTGACCCTGTGAATAGTTTATAGATGAGGTAGAATAGATGAGCATCACAAAATGCAGAGATTTTGCAAAGGAATGATCCAAAACTTAGTTTTAGTTTCCCACTGAAATCATCTCGGATCTACCGATTTTTAAACTTGGTGATACCGAAGCAGTTTTGGAACCTAAACTAGTGAACTCGGTCAGACCGAGTCACAGTTCGGTGGCACCGAGACTGCTAGGGTTTCACAGAGTTCCAAAATCGGTCACACCGATAAGTAATTCTCGGTCAGACTGAGTCTCACTTGTGCAATGGCATGAGCCAAATCGGTGGGACCGAGTTTTTCAACTCGGTGGGTCTGAGATGGTTTAGGCGGAAACCTAACCCTAAAATTTTCGAATCAAACCTAATCTACGAACGCATTGACTAGATAGGAGTGTTTCAATCGTGGCAAGAATCATGATGATCACAATGTGCTAAGAATCGGATTGGGGAATAGCACAAAGATCGAGTCCATACCCTATTTCGGCGGAGACTCGCTACGGCGGCAACGGCGGGGTTGAATTTCCATTGACGGCGATGGAGACCAGCGACTGGAGGCGGCTGGCGGCGAGGAGACGATCCGGAGACCAAGTTGGCAGAGCAGGCTATCGCACGGGCGAAGGGGTTCGGAGAAATTTCCAAATTTTTGCCCGTGACTATATATAGCCCGACCCTGTCGGTGTGACCGAGTGGAACAACTCGGTGGCACCGAGATGCAAAACTGTATACAGTTGTTGCAACTCGGTGTGACCGAAAGGTTCAAATCGGTTGCACCGAGATCGAAAACATAGATCAACTTAATGATCTCGGTAGGACCGAAAGTAGGGTATCAGTCAGACCGAGAATCATAAAGAGGTTTTGGAAGTTTAAGTCTATGACGAATCGGGGACTCCGAGCGCTCCTCACACAGAGTGGTTCGAATCTGACTTGATCAAATTTTGTGATGTAGCATGAATAGAGTTTGAGACGAGAAAAGCATAGATAGCTAGAGGAGGTTCTTAGGCATTCTTGTCCATCCACTTGGCAAAAGGAAATAAAACCGAACAATCAAAACAACAAGTGGATGTCCTCGAATGAGTAAAATATGCAACCAGCATGCTCACACAATAAGATGGCAGATGAAATATGTGACAAGGCATGCACAACCAATTCTAGCATCTACCAAGCAATTTGCGATGACAAGGTCATCTATATATGAGTATATTGACTTAGGAGTCAAGTGAGAACACTTGATCATAGGTCATACTCATCGTTTAAGCTCAAGTGGGGTTACCACTTTTACATAAAGCATTGTTGTGTTCACATCTTTAGAGTTGCTTTAGCTCAAGTCTTAGAGTAAAGCTCCCCCTAGATGTGATATCCCCCCTTAGAGGGATGAACTAACCTCGGGTTTTGTCGATGATGACTTCATGTAGATGTTGAAGATGTGGATGCTCAATGTTGATGTAGATCACTTGGAGCTATCCCTTTGAGTGAATTGCACTTTCAATAGCTACATGGGTTAGTCCCGCAAGGAACAAACAAGGATATCCATAGACATAGAGTGATGCACACACAAGATGATGTCCATGAAAACTTTTAGGTTACCTTGTCCCTTGTCTTACCAACAAGAGGGTTTGTGACTCCTTGAACTAGTGCAAGATGTGGAAGTTGATTGCACTTGTTCTTGCCAAAATGATAAGAGTGAAGTATCTTGGCGGAGTCACCCTCAAGAACTCTCTAGTTCTTCTTCTTTTGGATCCACACCATCTTGATGGGAATCCTTGGAGTTGTAGTCATACTTGATGAAGTGGAACTTGAAGTAGTCTTGGGAATCCACTTGACTAAGGTCTTAGGAGCTTCTTCAAATGCATCAATTTCCTCGTGAAGCTTGTCCTTGCCTTTTTGCTTGTAGTCTTGTGGTGGAAGATCATCTTGAGCTTGTGTCCCCTTGAAAGAAGTATCATACTTTTCTTGTTGAGGAACAAACTTTGTCTTGGGGTATTGATCTTCTTCCCACTCAACTCCATTGGCATTGAACTTTCGTTCAAAACCAACACCTTGATTCTTCCGGTGCATTCCTTGCTTGCGCACAATTTCCTCGAATTGCTTACTCCCGGCAAGGCTTTTGTACACTCCTTTCTCTATAATTCCCTTCAATAAGCTATTTTCTTGCTCAAGTGTAACTTGGCTAAGAGAATCATTAGTGGAATCAAGAGAACTACTAGAAGCAACAATATTGGATTTAGCATGATCATTGTTACTGCTAGAGGAAGAATCTTTCTTGTTCTTGTTACTAGACTTGACTTGAGGCATGTAAGTGGATAAGAGTAAACGCTTGGCCATGTAAGGAGAACTTTTCTTGCGGAGATCATCATTGATTGCTTTTAAGAACTCATGCTCTTGCTCAAGATTGAGCTTTTCAAAGCGTAATTTCTCATGAGCTCTTAAAAGTTCTCGATGATCTTCGAAGATAGTTTCATGAGCTAACTTAAGAGTGTTTAGTTCTTTAGTTAGAGCCTCAATCTTCTCCTTACCATTGTCATTCATTTTATCTTGATTAGCATGATTAATTGATGTTTCATCATATATTCATCACTAGAGTTGTCAACAAGCAAATCATCACCTAACAAGTCATCTTCATCACTATTGAAATCAACATACTCGGGGTGTGTTACCTTAGGACCTTTGGTCATGAAGCATCTTCCAATTCCTTCATTTGGTGAGTCAATGATGTCGTAGGAGTTGGTTGACACAAGTGCTAGACCGGCAACACGTTCATCTTGAGTATCTTCGGAGTCGGAGTGATAACTTCTCTCGGAGTGGCTGTCGGAGTCGGAGTCGGATACCCATTCACCAACATGAGCTTGATGTCTTCGTTTTGTGTAGCTCCTTTATGATTTTTCCTTCCTTTCCGAATCCTTGCTTCTCCGTGAGTATCTTCGTTCATAACGATCATCTCTACTCCTTCTCTCTCTTGGTGGTGATTCTTTGCTTCTTCTTTTTGGAGAATCTTCTCTTCTCTTGTAGGGAGCCGTACACTCATTGGAATAGTGTCCGGGTCTTCCACAACTGTAGCAATTTCGCTCTCGACTAGAAGATCTTTTGTCATTGTAGGACCTTGACTTGAAGCTTCTATCTTTGCTTCTACTCTTGTAGAACTTGTTGAAGTTCTTCACCATTAAGCTCAATTCTTTATTGAAGTTTTGTTTCTCACTTGATGATGTAGGGGCTTCACATGGGGCTTTGTAGGCACCACTTCATTTGTTGTGAAGTTCCTCTTTATCCTTAAGTGACATCTCATGAGCAACTATTCTTCCAATCACCTCCGTTGGCTTGAGATCTTTGTAATTGGGCATCATTTGGATCAATGTGCACACGGTATCATATTTTCCATCCAAGGCTCTTAGAATCTTCTTGATGATGAATCTATCGGTCATCTCTTCACTTCCTAAGCTGGCAATCTCATTTGTGATGAGAGCAAGCCTAGAGTACATTTCAGCGACACCTTCACCATCCTTCATTTTGAACTTGTCAAGTTGACTTTGAAGCACATCCAACTTGGATTCCTTGACGGAGTCGGTACCTTCGTGCATATCAATCAAAGTGTCCCAAATTTCCTTTGCATTCTCAAGACGGCTGATTTTGTTGAATTCTTCGGGGCACAATCCGTTGAAGAGAATATCACAAGCTTGAGCATTGTATTGCAACATCTTCAACTCATCCGTGGTAGCTTCACGGTTTGGTTCTTTCCCATCAAAGAAGTCACCTTGCAAACCAACACACACAATAGCCCAAACGGCGGGGTTATGTCCAAGAATATGCATTTTCATTTTATGCTTCCAACTAGCAAAATTAGTACCATCAAAGTAAGGACCTCTACGGTGATAATCTCCCTCGCTAGACGCCATACTCTCCTAGGTTGTGAAACCAAGGCTATGACCACCAAAAGCTATGGAGATCAAAGCAAATGGAGACCAAAGCTCTGATACCACTTGTAGGATCGACAGTATGTCTAGAGGGGGGGTGATTAGACAACTTGACCAAATAAAAACTTAACCTTTTCCCAATTTTAGTTCTTGGCAGATTTTAGCTATTGTAGGACAAGTCAAGCAATCATCACACAATTCAAGCAAGCATGCAAAGAGTATATTGGCAGTGGAAAGTAAAGCATGCAACTTGCAAGAATGTAAAGGGAAGGGTTTGGAGAATTCAAACGCAATTGGAGACACGGATGTTTTTCCCGTGGTTCAGATAGGTGGTGCTATCTTACATCCACGTTGATGGAGACTTCAACCCACGAAGGGTAACGGTTGCGCGAGTCCACGGAGGGCTCCACCCACGAAGGGTAATGGTTGCGCGAGTCCACGGAGGGCTCCACCCATGAAGGGTAACGGTTGCGCGAGTCCACGGAGGGCTCCAACCACGAAGGGTCCACGAAGAAGCAACCACCCAGAAAGGGTCCACGAAGAAGCAACCACCCACAAAGGGTCCACGAAGTAGCAACCTTGTCTATCCCACCATGGCCATCGCCCACGAAGGACTTGCCTCACTAGCGGTAGATCTTCACGAAGTAGGCGATCTCCTTGCCCTTACAAACTCCTTGGTTCAACTCCACAATCTTGTCGGAGGCTCCCAAGTAACACCTAGCCAATCTAGGAGACACCACTCTCTAAGAAGTAACAAATGGTGTGTAGGTAATGAACTCCTTGCTCTTGTGCTTCAAATGATAGTCTCCCCAACACTCAACTCTCTCTCATAGGATTTGGATCTGGTGGAAAGAAGATTTGAGTGGAAAGCAACTTGGGGAAGGCTAGAGATCAAGATTCATATGGTAGGAAAGGAATATCTTAGTCTCAACACATGAGTAGGTGGTTCTCTCTCAGAACATATGAGTTGGAATTGCGTATGTGTTCTGATGGCTCTCTCCATGAATGAAGAGGAGGTGGAGGGGTATATATAGCCTCCACACAAAATCCAACCGTTACACACAGTTTTCCAATCTCGGTGGGACCGAATCAACAAACTCGGTCGGACCGAAAAGGTAAACCTAGTGACCGTTAGAGATTTTTGGTGGGACTGACATGCAACTCGGTAGGACCAATATGGTTAGGGTTTGGGCATAACGTAATCTCGATGAGACTGATTACACAAACTCGGTGAGACCAATTTTGGTAATTAGCTAACCAGAGAGTTGGTCAGGCAAACTCGGTGGGACCGATTTGCTCTTTCAGTGAGACCGAAAAGTTACAAAAAGGAAACACTGAATTTACATTGCAATCTCGGTGGGACTGATTCGCTCTTTCGGTGAGACCGAAAAGTTACGAAAGGGAAACAGAGAGTTTGCAATCCCATCTCGGTGAGACCGAGATCCCTATCGGTAGAACCAAATTGCTAGGGTTTGGCAGTGGCTTATGACAAGTGAAACTTGGTGGCGCCGGATAGAAAGAATCAGTATGACCGAGTTTGGCTTAGGGTTTAGGTCATATGTGGATATGGGAAAGTAGCTGAGGATTTTGGAGCATATCATTAAGCACATGAAGCAAGAGGCTCATTAAGCAACACCTCATCCCTCCTTGATAGTATTGGCTTTTCCTAAAGACTCAATGTGATCTTGGATCACTAAAATATAAAATGAAGAGTCTTGAGCTTTTGAGCTTGAGCCAATCCTTTGTCCTTAGCATTTTGAGGGTTCCACTTTCACATCCATGCCGTGCCAATCATTGAGCTTTCCTGAAATAGTCATCTTGGAATAGCATTAGCTCAATGAGCTATATGTTGTTATGAATTACCAAAACCACCTAGGGATAGTTGCACTTTCACCTGCGGCCTGCGGCGTGGCTCAAAGGGGGGCCCAGCACGGCCCATCTTCACCAGCACAAACCCAAGACCCTCGCAAGGGGCCAAGCCTCGCGGGGCGGACGACACGGAACTTCCTCAGGCACGGCCTCGTCAGGCTGGCTCACGAGGAGGCGGAGAGATCAAAACGGGGTACCTCGCGAGGTGCCCGTGATGCAAGCCATGACGATTCAGGGCGCCAGGCGGGTGCCAGCCCGCGCATCGTCCTCCTTTCCTCTTTGGTGCAAAGGGGGCAAGCGCAGCCGCGGAGTACCGAGGCATCAGGCAAAGGTTGCCGTTTTGGTGCAACGAGACCAAGACTAGGAGGACTACGAGACGGAGGTCACCGTGGAGCCCAAGACGGCTTCATCACCAGAGCTTTGCGCAGGCGAAGACTACTTTTGTCAGGATAGTTGATACTTGCTCTCCCCCTTCAAATTAGCCCGCCATTGTTGGCTCCCTTCCCGCTCAATATTTGGGGAGAGGACCAGGGCCACTATAAATAGGACCAGCCACCCGCGTAGCAAAGGGGTTCGGCTCAGTCTCCTCCAAGGGCTCGACAAGTAGAGAGGTGGTAAAGAGAGAGAGAGATAGAGAAAGGTGGCTGAACTCCTCCCAGCAGTTCATCGCCCCAGCCAAGAACAGACCCTCGCGAGGCTGTTCTTCCTTGTACTGTCCATTATCATCAGCCCAAGAGGCAATCCACCACACCACACACTGGAGTAGGGTATTACACCACAACGGTGGCCCGAACCAGTATAAACCTTGTGTCCCTTGTGTTGTTCTTTTCGTAGCTTTGATCCTAGCGTGGTAGAGGGGTGCAGGGAGGTAGGAGGCGAAATCTCCGCGCGCACCCCAGTGTTCGAACCTCAAGGGTCTGCCGGAACCCGAAATCCGACATTTGGCGCGCCAGGTAGGGGTGCGCGGAGTTCGTCTTCCACCGCTCCGTTCTCCTCCGACCATCACGCCCATGTCTGACGCACGTCGGGCTCGCGCTGAGCGCCGGGCCTCCCTCGCTTCCCGCGTCGCCCAGATAGCCCCTGTCGGCGGGCGTCCTAGCCGTTCCCCGTCGCCCGCCATCAACGCTGCCACCGGCCGGGCGGGGGACGAGCAGCAAGCATCGTCTCAGCATCCATCCGTGCGCCAGGCTGGATCTTCGTCCCGTGCGCTTCACGCGCCCATGGAGGCCCGGGCTGCACTCATAGCGGCAAACGAGCTCCTGCGCTACCGTCCCGTCGACGACATCTACGAAGAATGGCTCGACCGCGTCGCCGAACTCGTCCGCGCCGCAGGGGGCTCCCCCGCGCCGTCCGCTCCCTGCACCGCACCCCACCCCGCACGGGCAACGAGGCTCCGGCGGCACCCCGGCCGCCTCCTCCTCAAGAAGACGCCATGGCTCCAAGACGCGTGGCCCCTGGGAGGAACCCGCTCCGTCAGGTGCCAGCGCGGAAAGAGCAGAGCTGCCAAGAAGTCCCTCGCCCGCCAGAAGCTTCCCGGGCACTCCCTGCTCCAGCACGTCGCGACCATCCTCCTGCTCCGGCGCGTGGGGACATGCAGGACTAGGCTCTCCATCACCCAAGGCCCCCCGTGGCCATAGCAGGCTGCCGCGCTTACACCACCGAACTGCGCAGTGTCGCGTGGCCGGGCAAGTTCAAGCTGGACCTGCCTCCTCGCTACGACGGCACGGCCGACCCTGCGGAGTTCCTCCAACTCTACGAGCTGGGCATCGAAGCTGCCAACGGAGACAAGAAGGTCATGGCGAACTGGTTTCCCATGGCGCTCAAGGACGGGGCCCGCACCTGGCTCCTGAACCTGGCTCCAGGCACAATCTCCTCCTGGGAAGAGATGCGCACCCGCTTCATCGCCAACTTCCAAGGTACTCGCGACCGGCCACCCGCCGTGAGCGACATGCGCCGCATCAAGCAACAACCCGGGGAGACCCTGTAGAAGTACATCCAGCGCTTCAACAACGCATGCCTCAAGATTCCCAAGGTGACTGAAGAGGCCATCATCTCAGCCTTCTCCGACGGCATGTGCGACGTCAAGATGAAGGAGGAGCTGGCGATGCATGAAGACTTGTGCACTTCTTTGGAGATGTTCAACTTGGTGAACAAGTGCGCCAGGGCTGAGGAAGGGCGTCTCTTCCTCCTTGAGCTGCCTGCCGCAGACCCGGAAGAGAAGAAGCTCAAGGCCAAGGAAGTGAAGCGCAAGGGGGCTGCCGTGCTCGCGGCAGAACCAGACACCAAGCGGGGCAGAGATCAGCCCGAACCTCCCAAGGGCAGCCGGTACTGCGTGTACCACGACCTCCACACCCACAACACCAGCGAATGCCAAGAACTCCAAGCCGTGCGTGAAGGAAGGATCGGTCGTCGCCCTGACCGTGGTGACCGGGGATACGGCCGAGGAGGAGGAAGGAACACAGGGCGCTGGGAAGACCGTGGCCCGCGCCAGGGATGGTGCGACCAACCTCGCGAGGATCGCTGGCAAGACCCACCTCGCGAGGGAGGCTGGAGGGATCAGCCTCGCAAGGATCGCCCGCAAGGCAACGCATGGCTCCCACCGCTGCCGCCGCAGCCAAGGAGAAACGAGGACCGCCGCCAGGACGAGGAGGCTGGGGGCTTCCAGGAGCCACGCGCGATCGCCTGCATCCTGGGCGGAGCTCAGGCCCCAGCCTCTCAGCGCATCTTCAAGCAGTTCGCCCGTGAAGTGAATGCAGCCCACCCCAGGCTCGAAGCCACACGCCCTCTCAGGTGGTCGGCGTGTGCCATCACCTTCAGCTCAGCAGATCAACTCAAGTGTGCGGCTACAGTCGGAGTCCTCCCGATGCTTTGTTCCCCAATCATTAGCAACATGGTGGTCACCAAGACCCTCATCGATGGCGAAGCAGGGCTCAACATCCTGTCCGTGGAGACGGTCAACAACCTCCAAGTGCCCTACAGCCAGCTTCAGCCAACCAAGCCCTTCTCCGGTATCATCGACGGCTCTACAGTCCCGATCGGGCAGGCCCGCCTCCCCGTCACCTTCGGGGCACGCGACAACTACCGCACCGAGCTCATCGACTTCGACGTCCCTCACATCCGCCTGCCGTACAATGCCATCCTCAGGTACCCGGCGCTGGCCAAGTTCATGGCCGTGACTCACCACGGCTATAACATCCTCAAGATGCCAGGGAGAGGCGGAGTTATCACGGTGCCCTGTGAAGAGAAGGACGCAGCATGTTCCCTGGGGCGAGCCTTTCAGGCTGCATCACTGGAGGACCCAGATCGCGGAAGCAGGAGGCTTCCCGAGGCCGCCCCCAAGAAGAAGAAGACATCGTCCAGCCTGGCCCCTCGGGAGGTCGGCCCCTCTGGGCCCGTGCCTGCCCAGGGGGAACCTCCTTCCATCGCATAGGAAAGCGCACCCGACACCCTCCTCAGGTAGGGCTCGGGGGCTCTCCCCTGGAGGGCCACCGACCTAGCAAGGGTCACGAGGGAGGCGCTGGGGCACCACATGGAGGCGTGTTTCAGAGCACGTTTCCCTCAAGAAGGAGCAAGGCAAGGAGATCCAGACCCACAGGAGTTCGTCAGCAAGGCCATTCAGGAGCTACAGGAGTCCAGAGTCATGAGAGGCGCTCGCCGCCTACCAGCAGTGGCTCCCCATCCAGGCGAGGATGGCAGGCTGCGCGTCTGCGTCGACGTACCAAGGCTCAACCAAGTCGCCTCCCTGGAGCGCCTCTGGCCCTCGCGAGTGGGGCGCTGTGGAGGTCCACCCCACAGCTACGTTCGCATGCCTTACGGCTTGCCGAGCGCGGTGATGCGTACCAGCGCCTCATGAGGGACATCACGGAGGCGCAAGAGGCCAGGTGCTCCGCAGCCCTGGCGGAGATCAAGATGGCCCGCGAGGAACCGCCAGCGCCTCCGGAGCCTCCCGAGGCCCCTGGGCCTGGGGGCTCATGAGGATCGGCTTCCGCAGCCTACCGAGCCGGCTACACCAACACCCCTTCGTCTTCAGCGTCATCAGGTGACATCTTTCAAGTTTCACTTCCAGCTGGGAGCGCCCCAGGGCTGCATTATTCCCAGGCCACGTGGGTCCGTCCCTGTGGCGTATATCCCTTTTATTTCACGTCGTTAGCTTACCTTGTTGGGGGCGCCCCTCGGGCTGCATGATCCCCAAGCCGCTCGGGCCAGGCTCAGCGGCATGTACCCCATTTGTGCTCATTTCTGGTTATGCGTTAGAACTGCCATGCTTGATTATTTGATGCCGGTTCGCGACGCCTCCTTTTCTCCATGCTGACCACTTGCACGTTAAAGGGGGGTACCTGAGCATCGCGACTCAGGGCTCTTACTGGCTCTCCAGCCCTCACCCTCTGGCCTTGACCACGGCATCACGACCTGGCATACCAGCGACGGCTGAGACTAGCTCGAGGGCCGGGACCCGAGGACGTAGAGTGCAGGCATCTAACCGAACTTGCAGGGACACAACACAAGATAAGGCCCAGTGCCAGGAGCAACCCGCCTAGAGGTAGGGCCCCGTGAGTCCCGCGCTGGCTCACGGGTGCCCAGATACACCTCACCAGGCCCTACCGTGCCAGCCACGTGTCAGGGCGGGGCTGTACACGCCCCGAGGGCTCCTCCCGGAGGGGGCCCCCTCCCACGCACCAGTGGAAGCACCATGCTCCGCGCTGGCTGACGACACTGCCGAGGAGCGGCTATGCCCGTACTCATACAGAAGCGCTATGCTCTGCGCTGGTGATAAACAACTGAGGGTGGCCTCCGGGCCGCATCAACCTCAGGGAGCCCAGTGCTCAGTGTCTAGCCTCATCACAACGCCTCCCCTCGGGAGTGCCGCGTGAGGGGGCTGGGCCCGGGGGCTGCGCCAGGGTCACGCCCAGACACACGCCACCCAGCCAGGTCCCCACGGGCCTGGTTTGTCGCGCGCCTCTCCCCGAGCGGAGCCAAGGTATGAAGGCCGTTTGAGCGTCAAGGGGGACTCCTGAGCATCGCGACTCAGGGGCCTAACTTGTCACGTAGCCCCTCACTCCTTGGTCCCGTCCTGGTTTCCGTTTGGGGCTATTGCTGGGTGAGGTACGCGCGTGGCCGGGCTCTGCAGACGTAGAACGGTGGATCCGCCCACATCACACCTCCCTACTTGCTGTTCGTGCGCCAAGGGGGACTCCTGAGCATCGCGACTCAGGAGCCTAACTTGTCACGTAGCCCCTCACTCCTTGGTCCCGTCCTGGTTTTCGGTCGGGGCTATTGCTGGGTGAGGTACACGCGGGGCCGGGCTCTGCCGGCGTAGAACGTAAGCAAGTAGGAAGGAAAAGCACAAATTGCAAAGGAATTCGAAAGCAAATATTACAGTCCACACTGTTATCCCAGTATCAGGCGCAAGTTTAAACGCCTCCCCGAGGCATGATACATGTGCAGGAATCAAAAGCAAGACAGGAGCCACGATGGAGTCACTTGACGGCAGGGGAGCGGCGCGGCATGGGTTTGCCTCACGGAGCAGCGGGGTCGACGGCGCCTTGCTCTAGCTAGGTGCTGAAGGCCCGGAACTTCCCCAGCGGAGCCTCTGCACGACCCTTCACGGCCTCGGCAGCAGCCGCCACGCGCTGGCCGCTCACGGGCTCCAGCAGGCTGTCAAGGTCGAACCCGGGATCGGGAAGGTGGATGTGGGTGAGAACCCGCGTCAGTGCTGTAGAAGACAGAACACGCGCCTCGGCCTCGGCCGTGGGGCCGAGGCCAAGGGCGACATCTTCAAGAGCGTGGACCAAGAAGGGAAGCAGCTTGGCGGGGCCGTCCTCAGCGCCGGCCAGCGGGCTCTCCAGGCCGCTGTCGTAAAGCGTCCTCAGCAAGGAGCGAGCCTTCGCCTCCAGCTCCGTGAAAGCCGCGCGGTCTTCGGCGAGGACCAGGGCCTTGCCGACCAGCTCGGCCTTCCTCGCCCCCAATTCCTGCTCCAGCGCGCCTAGGCGGTCGCGGCGTTTCTTGAGCTTCGCCTCCCGGCCCTCGACGATCGCCTCGCGAGCCTTCACGTCCTCTTCCTGCTCTTGGCGAAGGCGAACCTCTTTCGCGAGCTGATCCCGCAGGCCCTGCAGCTCGTCCTCCAGCACCTTGCAGCGACCACGGGCGTCGACCACCTCTCCTAGGGTTGCATCGCGAGCAGCCTTTGCCTCAAGGACGGCCTGCTTCTCCTTGTCGCATGCCGTCGAGGCATGGACCAGCGCCGCCCGAATCGAAGCGTCGGAGCGAACCCATCCAGAAACCAGCTCCAAGCGCCCGGCCACCAGGCGGGGGTCGGCGCCGAGAAGATCCTGCCGCAGCCGGTCCAGCTCAGCAACAACGCGGTCCAGGACGGCGGAAGGAGTCGGGGAGATAGCAGCCGGTGGAGTAGGAGGAGAAGGCGGCAGCACGGCCGCAGCATCCTGAGGCGGAGTCCGCCGCGCCCCAGCAGCTGTAGAAGTGGCGGCAGAGGGGAGCACCTCGGGAGCCACTTGGGCCGTGGGGGCTGAGCTCGCCCTAGCTGGCTCAGTCAGGCCCCACGAGGATGACTGGGCGGGAGAAACTTGTGTGTCGCGGTCACCTTCCTTCAGGGGTGCTGTCACGAACGAAACCTCAGGAGCCCCCTTTGACTTCTTCGCTGCGGGCGCCAACCTATCTAAAGATGCAGACGTCAAGCCTCAGAAGCAGAGCAAGAGATAAAGACAAGAATCGAACGCTTACGGGTCGTCGCCAGTGAGCTCAAGCGGCCTCCGGCCAAATTTGAAGCCTGAAAGCCGGCTGGAAGGGTCAACCTCGGGAAGCTTGGAGGCGAAAGGTGCGTCTGCGGTTCGCCCCAGGGCCGGGGGAGACCCGCGGGAGATCAGCCCGGTCCTGTCCTTCTTCAGGATCGGGGGCGAGCTCCCGCCGTCCTGCTCGTCGTCGTCTTCGTCGTCATCCTCGTCGTCATCGTTCGGAGAGAGGCGGAGAATGCGGGACCTGCACCGGGGGGAGGGGAGCCCTCGACTCTCCGTCAGTCGCCTCGGAGTCAGGCCCTTTTCCGCGCTCCCCTCCTTCCTCTTCTTCGCTGGAGTCGCCGGAGGGCACGTCCACCGGTCCCTCGGGAGCCTCCAGGGGCACGGGCCCTTCCCTGTTGAAGACGGGCATGGACTTCACTACCCGCTCCCAGTCGTCGCGGAGGAACAAGGGCATAGGAGCGCCCTCCAACCTCGCCACATTGCCCCCGACCAGAGATTGGAGAACCGCGGCCAAGTCTCCGTCGGCCCAGGCCGCGAGGCTCGGACGGGGCCTCCACATTGAAAGCGAGTACTGCCGAAGCGGAGCCAGCTGGTGCTCCAGGAACTCCCTCAGTAACGACGCGCCGGTCAGCTTTGCCGCCGCCATGTCGGCCGGCCTCAGATCCGCATCCATCTTCTCCAACACCATCTTCGCGCGGGGATCCGTGAGCTCCGCTCGACCCCAGTTGCTGGAGCTCGTAGGCTGCTTGGTGGGCAAGATCAGCCGAGGGTGGATGCGCTCAGCGTCCACCAAGACCCACTTGCTCCTGAAGCCCTCGATCCTCTTCCCAGAGTTCGAGATGGCAATGGCGCCACCGTATGCGATGAAGCTCGCACACGCGGAAGCAGGACCACAAGAAGTACGGAGGGAGAAGTAGTGGCGCAGCAAGGCCACTGAGGGCTGCACCCCAACGTGGGCCTCGCAATAATAAGCAAAGATCGCGAGGAGAAGGACGGAGTTGGGATGGAGATGCAGAGCCTGCAGCTTGTAATGGCGGAGGACAGAGAAGAAGAACTCGGAGAAGGGAGGCACCAGGCCAGCGACAATGGCGCTTACGAAGAGTGGATAGAAGGTGCTCCTCTGACCCTCAGAGGTGGCGGAGCCGGCCTTGAACACCTTCGCCCCGTCGATGCCTCATGCCGTCACTATCCGGCGCAACCAGGCAAGGCCCGCCTCCGACACATTCGGCGGATCCAGGGCAGAAGAGTAGCAAGCTGCGGCCGGGGGCTGGCGAGGCGCCATGGCTTCCTGGGTCGCACGGTCAGAGCAGATCTGGAGATTTCGGAGGAAGGGAGGAGAAGCGCAGGAAAGGGGATCTGAACGGCAACCGGGGGAAGCAAGAAGAAGGGCCTAGGCAGACGCCACTCTCTTATCAACTCGCGCGGCTGCTAAGGCGCCCACGTCCAGTCAACCGCCACGCGGCGCCCAAGGCCACAGGCTGTTAGGGCCCGCGGCGCTTCGCCCTTGCCCTTCCGCCTCCCTGCACAGCCAAGTCCGGGCGCGCCTTGGGCCCGGGGGCTACTGTCGGTGTTCTAGGAATGGGGGTCCCCAGACTTGCCTGCCTGCGGCCTGCGGCGTGGCTCAAAGGGGGCCCAGCACGGCCCATCTTCACCAGCACAACCCAAGACCCTCGCGAGGGGCCAAGCCTCGCGGGGCAGATGACACGGAGCTTCCTCAGGCACGACCTCGTCAGGCTAGCTCACGAGGAGGCGGAGAGATCAAGGCGGGGTACCTCGCGAGGTGCCCGTGACACAAGCCATGACGACTCAGGGCGCCAGGCGGGTGCCAGCCCGCGCAGCGTCCTCCTTTCCTCTTTGGTGCAAAGGGGGCAAGCGCAGCCGCGGAGTACCGAGGCATTAGGCAAAGGTTGCCGTTTCGATGCAACGTGACCAAGACCAAGAGGACTACGAGATGGAGGTCACCGTGGAGCCCAAGACAGCGTCATCACCAGAGCTTTGCGCAGGCGAAGACTACTTTTGTCAGGATAGTTGATACTTGCTGTCGCCCTTCAAATTAGCCCGCCATTGTTGGCTCCCTTCCCGCTCAATATTTGGGGAGAGGACCAGGGCCACTATAAATAGGACCAGCCACCTGCGTAGCAAAGGGGTTCGGCTCAGTCTCCTCCAAGGGCTCGACAAGTAGAGAGGTGGTAAAGAGAGAGAGAGAGAGAGAGAGAGAGAGAGAGAGATACAGAAAGGTGGCTGAACTCCTCCCAGCAGTTCATCGCCCCAGCCAAGAACAGACCCTCGCGAGGCTGTTCTTCCTTGTACTGTCCATTATCATCAGCCCAAGAGGCAATCCACCACACCACACACTGGAGTAGGGTACTATACCACAACGGTGGCCCGAACCAGTATAAACCATGTGTCCCTTGTGTTGTTCTTTTCGTAGCTTTGATCCTAGCATGGCGGAGGGGTGCAGGGAGGTAGGAGGCGAAATCTCCGTGCGCACCCCAGTGTTCGAACCTCAAGGGTCTGCCGGAACCCGAAATCCGACAGGTACGCGATGTCGTTAGACAGGTATCCGGCCTTCCTCAGCTTTTTGATATGTCCCTCCCTGATAGAGGAGACCATCCACTTGCCTCCCGCTCCGGACATGGCTGGAGGAGGTTGAGGTGGGGAGTGCGGACTTGGGCGCTGGAGCTCGAGTGCGCAAGAATGGATAGGCGAAGGAGGAAGAAGGCGTAGGTGAAAAGGTGGATCATTATCCCCTTATATGGGTGGACGCAACTACATGTCCCCACCAGCCTGGTAAAACTCGGTTATCTCCAAGCGCCATAATCAATGGCGCGGTTGGGTTACCCACGCCCGTATTGATGAGAATCCCGGGATAAGGGGACATGATCTCTGCTTTAACAAGACGTGCCAAGGAAACCGCCTTGCATAACGCGCTGAGATGGGATAATGAAACGACTCGGATAAAGGCTTGGCCGTGGTGTGTCACGCTACGGAATACGTCAGCAGATTAGATTAGTGTAAATATTATTCTCTCTATGGCAATATGTGGAAACTTATTTTGCAGAGCCGGACACTATCTTTGTGTTCAAAATCTTCTACGAAATACTTGGAGGAGGAATCCGCCTTGCAATGCCAAAGACAATCTGCGCGCCAGACTCTTCATTGAAGCCTGGTTCAGGGGCTACTAAGGGAGTCCTGGATTAGGGGGTGTTCGGATAGCCGAACTATACCTTTAGCCGGACTCCTGGACTATGAAGATACAAGATTGAAGACTTCGTCCCGTGTTCGGGAGGGACTTTCCTTGGCATGGAAGGCAAGCTTGGCGATATGGATATGTAGATCTCCTACCATTGTAACTGACTCCATGTAACCCTAACCCTATCCGGTGTCTATATAAACCGGAGGGTTTTAGTCCGTAGGACGACGTACACATCAAAAATCATACCATAGGCTAGCTTCTAGGGTTTAGCCTCCTCGATCTCGTGGTAGATCTACTCTTGTACTACCCATATCATCAATATTAATCAAGCAGGACGTAGGGTTTTACCTCCATTGAGAGGGCCCGAACCTAGGTAAAACTTTGTGTCCCTTGTCTCCTGTTACCATCCAGCCTAGACGCATAGTTCGGGACCCCCTACCCGAGATGTGCCGGTTTTGACACCGACACACTCCCTTTTCCTTCTTGGATTAGGAGTGGAGGCGGGAAGAGGAGGGAGAGAGGAAGGAAAGGGGGGCGCCGCCCCCCTCTCCTTGTCCTATTCGGACTAAGGGGGAGGGGCATGTGGCCCTGCCCTGGCTGCCTCTCCTCTTCTCCACAAAGGCCCACTATGGCCCATTAAGCCCCCGGGGGGTTCCGGTAACCCCTCGGTACTCCGGTAAAATCCCGATTTCACCCAAAAAACTTCTGATATCCAAATATAGGCTTCCAATATATCAATCTTCATGTCTCGACCATTTCGAGACTCCTCGTCATGTCCGTGATCACATCCGGGACTTCGAACAACCTTCGGTACATCAAAACTCATAAACTCATAATATAACCATCATTGAAACTTTAAGCGTGCGGACCCTACGGGTTCGAGAATTATGTAGACATGACCGAGACACGTATCCGGTCAATAACCAATAGCGTAACCTGGATGCTCATATTGGCTCCCACATATTCTACGAAGATCTTATCGGTCAGACCGCATAACAACATACGTTGTTCCCTTTGTCATCGGTATGTTACTTGCCCGAGATTCATCGTCGGTATCTCAATACCTAGTTCAATATCGTTACCGGCAAGTCTCTTTACTCATTTCGTAATACATCATCCCGCAACTAGTTCATTAGTTGCAATGCTTGCAAGGCTTAAGTGATGTGCATTATCGAGTGGGCCCAGAGATACCTCTCCGACAATCGAAGTGACAAATCCTAATCTTGAAATACGCCAACCCAACAAGTACCTTCGGAGACACCTATAGAGCACCTTTATAATCACCTAGTTACGTTGTGACGTTTGGTAGCACACAAAGTGTTCATCCGGTAATCGGGAGTTGCATAATCTCATAGTCATAGGAACATGTATAAGTCATGAAGAAAGCAATAGCAACATACTAAACGATCGAGTGCTAAGCTAACGGAATGGGTCAAGTCAATCACATCATTCTCCTAATGATGTGATCCCATTAATCAAATGACAACTCATGTCAATGGATAGGAAACATAACCATCTTTGATCAATGAGCTAGTCAAGTAGAGGCATACTAGTGACACAAGTATTATGTTTCCAGTTAATACAATTCTAGCATGAATAATAAACATTTATCATGATATAAGGAAATAAATAATAACTTTATTATTGCCTCTAGGGCATATTTCCTTCAGTCTCCCACTTGCACTAGAGTCAATAATCTAGATTACACAGTAATGATTCTAATACCCATGGAGCCTTGGTGCTGATCATGTCTTGCTCGTGGAAGAGGCTTAGTCAACGGGTCTGCAACATTCATATCCGTATGTATCTTGCAAATTTCAATGTCTCCCACCTGGACTAGATCCCGGATGAAATTGAAGCGTCTCTTGATGTGCTTGGTTCTCTTGTGAAATCTGGATTCCTTCGCCAAGGCAATTGCACCAGTATTGTCACAAAAGATTGTCATTGGAGCTGATGCACTAGGTATGACACCTAGATCGGATATGAACTCCTTCATCCAGACTCCTTCATTTGCTGCTTCCGAAGCAGCTATGTACTCCGCTTCACATGTAGATCCTGCCATGACGCTTTGTTTAGAACTGCACCAACTGACAGCTCCATCATTCAATGTAAACACGTATCCGGTTTGCGATTTAGAATCGTCAGGATCAGTGTCAAAGCTTGCATCGATGTAACCATTTACGACTAGCTCTTTGTCACCTCCATAAACGAGAAACATATCCTTAGTCCTTTTCCGGTATTTCAGGATGTTCTTTACCGCTGTCTAGTGATCCAGTCCTGGATTACTTTGGTACCTCCCTGCTAGACTTATAGCAAGGCACACATCAGGTCTGGTACACCACATTGCATACATGATAGAGCCTATGGCTGAAGCATAGGGAACATCTTTCATCTTCTGTCTATCTTCTACAGTGGTCGGGCATTGAGTCTTACTCAACTTCACACCTTGTAACACAGGCAAGAACCCTTTCTTTGCTTGATCCATTTTGAACTTCTTCAAAACTTTGTCAAGGTATGTGCTTTGTGAAAGTCCAATTAAGCGTCTTGATCTATCTCTATAGATCTTGATGCCCAATATATAAGAAGCTTCACCGAGGTCTTTCGTTGAAAAACTCTTATTCAAGTATCCCTTTATGCTATCCAGAAATTCTTTATCATTTCCAATCAACAATATGTCATCCACATATAATATCATAAGTGCTACAGAGCTCCCCCTCACTTTCTTGTAAATACAGGCTTCTCCAAAAGTCTGTGCAAAACCAAATGCTTTGATCACACCATGAAAGCGTTTATTCCAACTCCGAGAGGCTTGCACCAGTCCATAAATGGATCGTTGGAGCTTGCGCACTTTGTTAGCTCCCTTTGGATCGACAAAACCTTCTGGTTGCATCATATACAACTCTTCTTCCAGAAATCCATTCTGGTTGCCTCTAGGGATTCCTTCCAGAAATCCAAATTTCATAATCATAAAATGCGGCAATTGCTAACATGATTCAGACAGACTTAAGCATCGCTATGGGTGAGAAGGTCTCATCGTAGTCAATCCCTTGAACTTGTCGAAAACCTTTCGCAACAAGTCGAGCTTTATAGACAGTAACATTACCGTCAGGGTCAGTCTTCTTCTTGAAGATCCATTTATTCTCAATGGCTTGCCGATCATCGGGCAAGTCAACCAAAGTCCACACTTTGTTCTCATACATGGATCCCATCTCAGATTTCATGGCTTCAAGCCATTTTGCGGAATCTAGGCTCACCATCGCTTCTTCATAGTTCGTAGGTTCATCATGGTCTAGTAACATGACTTCTAGAACAGGATTGCCGTACCACTCTGGTGCGGATCTTACTCTGGTTGATCTACGAGGTTCAGTAATAACTTGATCTGAAGTTTCATGATCATCATCATTAACTTCCTCACTAATTGGTGTAGGCGTCACAGGAACCGGTTTCTGTGATGAACTACTTTCCAATAAGGGAGCATGTACAGTTTCCTCATCAAGTTCTACTTTCCTCCCACTCACTTCTTTCGAGAGAAACTCCTTCTCTAGAAATGATCCATTCTTAGCAACGAATGTCTTGCCTTTGGATCTGTAATAGAAGGTGTACCCAACAGTCTCCTTTGGGTATCCTATGAAGACACATTTCTCCGATTTGGGTTCGAGCTTATCAGGTTGAAGCTCTTTCACATAAGCATCGCAGCCCCAAACTTTAAGAAACGACAACTTTGGTTTCTTGCCAAACCACAGTTCATAAGGCGTCGTCTCAACAGATTTCGATGGTGCCCTATTTAACGTGAATGCAGCCGTCTCTAAAGCATAACCCCAAAATGATAGTGGTAAATCAGTAAGAGACATCATAGATCACACCATATCTAGTAAAGTACGATTACAACGTTCGGACACACCATTACGCTATGGTGTTCCGGGTGGCGTGAGTTGCGAAACTATTCTGCATTGTTTCAAATGTAGACCAAAATCGTAACTCAAATATTCTCCTCCACGATCAGATCGTAGAAACTTTATTTTCTTGTTACGATGATTTTCAACTTCACTCTGAAATTCTTTGAACTTTTCAAATGTCTCAGACTTATGTTTCATTAAGTAGATATACCCATATCTACTTAAATCATCTGTGAAGGTGAGAAAATAACGATACCCGCTGTGAGCCTCAACATTCATCGGACCACATACATCTGTATGTATGATTTCTAACAAATCTGTTGCTCTCTACATAGTACCGGAGAACGACGTTTTAGTCATCTTGCCCATGAGGCACAGTTTGCAAGTACCAAGTGATTCATAATCAAGTGGTTCCAATAGTCCATCAGTATGGAGTTTCTTCATGTGCTTTACACCGATATGACCTAAATGGTAGTGCCACAAATAAGTTGCACTATCATTATCAACTCTGCATCTTTTGGCTTCAACATTATGAATATATGTATTACTACTATCGAGATTCATAAAAAATAGACCACTCTTCAAGTGTGCATGACCATAAAAGATATTACTCATATAAATAGAACAACCATTATTCTCTGATTTAAATGAATAACCGTCTCGCATCAAACAAGATCCAGATATAATGTTCATGCTCAACACTGGCACCAAATAACAATTATTTAGGTCTAATACTAATCCCGAAGGTAGATGTAGAGGCAGTGTGCCGACGGCGATCACATCAACTTTGGAACCATTTCCCACGCGCATCGTCACCTCATCCTTAGCCAGTGTCCGCTTAATCTGTAGTCCCTATTTTGAGTTGCAAATATTAGCAACAGAACCAGTATCAAATACCCAGGTGTTGCTGCGAGCTCTGGTAAGGTACACATCAATAACATGTATATCACATATACCTTTGTTCACCTTGCCATCCTTCTTATCCGCCAAATACTTGGGGCAGCTCCGCTTCCAGTGACCAGTCTGCTTGTAGTAGAAGCACTCAGCCTCAGGCTTAGGTCCAGACTTGGGTTTCTTCTCTTGAGCAACAACTTGCTTGTTGTTCTTCTTGAAGTTCCCCTTCTTATTCCCTTTGCCCTTCTTCTTGAAACTGGTGGTCTTATTGACCATCAACACTTGATTCTCCTTCTTGATTTCTACCTCCGCAGCCTTCAGCATTGCGAAGAGCTCGGGAATCATCTTATCCATCCCTTGCATGTTATAGTTCATCACGAAGCTTTTGTAGCTTGGTGGCAGTGATTGAAGAATTCTGTCGATGATGATATCATCCGTAAGATTAACTCCCAGTTGAATCAAGTGATTGTTATACCCAGACATTTTGAGTATATGCTCACTGACAGAACTATTCTCCTCCATCTTGCAGATGTAGAACTTATTGGAGACTTCATATCTCTCAATCCGGGCATTTGCTTGAAATATTAACTTCAACTCCTAGAACATCTCATATGCTCCATGACGTTCAAAACGTCATTGAAGTCCCGGTTCTAAGCCGTAAATCATGGCACACTGAACTATCGAGTAGTCATCAGCTTTGCTCTGCCAGACGTTCATAACATCTGGTGTTGCTCCTGCATCAGGTTTGGCACCTAGTGGTGCTTCCAGGACGTAATTCTTTTGTGCAGCAATGAGGATAATCCTCAAGTTACGGACCCACTCCGCGTAATTGCTACCATCAATCAAAGCAAGATAAGATGCATAAAAGATAAACATCACATGCAATCAATATAAGTGATACGATATAGCCATCATCATCTTGTGCTTGTGATCTCCATCTCCGAAGCACCGTCATGATCACCATCGTCACTGGCGCGACACCTTGATATCCATCGTAGCATCGTTGTCGTCTCGCCAATCTTATGCTTCTATGACTATCGCTACCGCTTAGTGATAAAGTAAAGCATTACAGGGCGATTGCATTGCATACAATAAAGCGACAACCATATGGCTCCTGCCAATTGCCGATAACTCGGTTACAAAACATGATCATCTCATACAATAAAATTTAGCATCATGTCTTGACCATATCACATCACAACATGCCCTGCAAAAACAAGTTAGACGTCCTCTACTTTGTTGTTGCAAGTTTTACGTGGCTGCTACTGGTCTTAGCAAGAACCGTTCTTACCTACGCATCAAAACCACAACGATAGTTTGTCAAGTAAGTGTTGTTTTAACCTTCGCAAGGACCAGGCGTAGCCACACTCGGTTCAACTAAAGTTGGAGAAACTGACATCCGCCAGCCACCTGTGTGCAAAGCACGTCGGTAGAACCAGTCTCACGTAAGCATACGCGTAATGTCAGTCCGGGCCGCTTCATCCAACAATACCATCAAACTAAAGTATGACATACTGGTAAGCAGTATGACTTATATCGCCCACAACTCACTTGTTTTCTACTCGTGCATATAACATCAATGCATAAAACCAGGCTTGGATGCCACTGTTGGGGAACGTAGTAATTTCAAAAAAATTCTTATGCACACGCAAGATCATGGTGATGCATAGCAACGAGAGGGGAGAGTGTTGTCCACGTACCCTCGTAGACCGAAAGCGGAAGCGTTAGCATAACGCAGTTGATGTAGTTGTACGTCTTCACGATCCGACCGATCAAGCACCGAACGCACGGCACCTCCAAGTTCTGCACACGTTCAACTCGATGACATCCCTCGAACTCCGATCCAGCCGAGCTTTGAGGGAGAGTTCCGTCAGCACAACGACGCGGTGACGATGATGATGTTCTACCGAAGCAGGGCTTCGCCTAAGCACCGCTACGATATGACCAAGGTGGATTATGGTGGAGGGGGCACCGCACACGGCTAAGAGATCCAAGGGACCAATTGTTGTGTCTCTAGGGTGCCCCCTGCCCCCGTATATAAAGGAGCAAGGGGGAGGAGCGGTCGTCCAGGAGGGGCGCACCAGGAGGAGTCCTACTCCCACCGGGAGTAGGACTCCCGCCGCCCCCCTCTCCTTGTCCTATTCGGACTAAGGGGGGAGGGGGGCGCGGCCCTGCCCTGGCCGCCTCTCCTCTTCTCCACAAAGGCCCACTATGGCCGATTAAGCCCCCGGGGGGTCCGGTAACCCCTCGGTACTCCGGTAAAATCCCGATTTCACCCGGAACACTTCCGATATCCAAATATAGGCTTCCAATATATCAATCTTCATGTCTCGACCATTTCGAGACTCCTCGTCATGTCCATGATCACATCCGGGACTCCGAACAACCTTCGGTACATCAAAACTCATAAACTCATAATATAACCGTCATTGAAACTTTAAGCGTGTGGACCCTACGGGTTTGAGAACTATGTAGACATGACCAAGACACGTCTCCAGTCAATATCCAATAGCGGAACCTAGATTCTCATATTGGCTCCGACATATTCTACGAAGATCTTTATCGGTCAGACCGCATAACAACATACGTTGTTCCCTTTGTCATTGGTATGTTACTTGCCCGAGATTCGATCGTCGGTATCTCAATACCTAGTTCAATCTCGTTACCGGCAAGTCTCTTTACTCGTTCTGTAATACATCATCCCGCAACTAACTCATTAGTTGCAATGCTTGCAAGGCTTAAGTGATGCGCATTACCGAGTGGGCCCAGAGATATCTCTCCGACAATCGGAGTGACAAATCCTAATCTCGAAATACGCCAACCCAACAAGTACCTTCGGAGACACCTGTAGAGCACCTTTATAATCACCTAGTTACGTTGTGACGTTTGGTAGCACACAAAGTGTCCCTCCAATAAATGGGAGTTGCATAATCTCATAGTCATAGGAACATGTATAAGTCATGAAGAAAGCAATAGCAACATACTAAACGATCGAGTGCTAAGCTAACGGAATGGGTCAAGTCAATCACATCATTCTCCTAATGATGTGATCCCGTTAATCAAATGGAAACTCATGTCAATGGCTAGGAAACATAACCATCTTTTATCAACGAGCTAGTCAAGTAGAGGCATACTAGTGACACAAGTATTATGTTTCCAGTTAATACAATTCTAGCATGAATAATAAACATTTATCATGATATAAGGAAATAAATAATAACTTTATTATTGCCTCTAGGGCATATTTCCTTCATATAGTTGCATCATGTTATTTTTATTATGGCTCAGCTCATTGCATTCAAGTTTAATCGGATAATAATGAACTTGAACAACTGTTGGCTGAGTCATGGTGCCACCAAATCGAGCTGACCAGTGCAACCACATTTTCCTTTTATGGGAAGACCCTAATGCAGTCTATTATCGTGCCTCTCACTGGTGCCTCCAAAGAGGGAGGTTATGGGTGCGCGCTACCCTGATCAGGTAGGCGGACATGAACCTTGTGTGCCCGTTGTTGTTGTTGTAAGGATCCTTGTCCCCGTTTGGAACCGTTGCTTGTTTTGCCACGACGGTGGCCGTTGGATGTCAGGGGTTGACATCGGGGCCACCCAGGACTTAGCCCATAGGGGAGATTGTTGGAGTGGCTGGGAGGGTGTGACGATAATAGATCGGTTTTGTCAGAATGTCGTTGGTCCACCCGAATGGGAGTGCGAGTCCATGGATTCTGTGGTGTGGGTACAGTGTACTACCCTCTACAGAGTGTGCGTTAAATCTATCGATAGCCGTGCCCGTGGATAAGGGCCCAGTTCGTAGTCGGTCACACTATGGTTCAACAATAATAATAATAATGTGCTTAATAACAACCCTGGTTCGATGATGAGAAAGAGATTGGTTGTGATCAAGAGAGGATCACAGAGGTATCATGGATACCGAAGTTGGTTGATCTTTTATGTGATCATGAGAGGATCACTGTGGTATCGTGGATGCCGGTTTGATGGATATTTGTGATCGTGGGAGGATCACTGTGGTATCATGGATACCGAGTTGATGGATATTTGTGGTGTTATGTGAGAGTCAAGGATAAATGTCAAGCTCCTTGTGATCATGTATTGATTACTATGGTATTGTAACACCAAGCTTGATTGGATCCTGAGATGATCGTGTGATGTCGTGATGCTAAGCTTATTTATGTGATGGTTACGAGGTAACCCGAGCAGAGTAAGTTGGTGCGTGATAGTGTTGTTATGTTGCATGGTAGTATCATCATGTTCGTGTGTTCATGCCATGCTCGTATTGTTCTTGTTGTATCATGTTCATCGTGTCCATGCTATGATTGGTCTGCTAGTATCATGTTAATCCTTGTTAACCTGTAAATGCCATGATGTTATTTGTCTTGACTGCTTTTGGTTTATTGTGAGCCTGCAAGTACATTCAATGTACTGACCTGGCGTGTCATGCTAGTTTGCAGGTCATGCCTGGATTGCTTGCTTGTTTGGTGTGGTTCCCGTGTTCATGAGCTAGGATAAATGTTCCAGACAGAGTCCCTGCGGATTGGAGTCCATTGTTGTCGTTTGTTGTTCCACTGCCAATAGAGGTTCCGCTGCCCCGAGTTGTTATGCTGCTTGCATAGAGCAACTGTGGTTGGCGTAGCGTCGCCGTGCCGATGTTATTCATTGTAATATCAGAGACCTTGTATTCATATTTGTGTTGTAATAGAGAGCTGGTTTGTTCTATGCTAAGCAGTGTCGTATTCCAGAAGACTTCACCCCGGTCTCTAGGCTGGAATACGGGTCGTTCCGGTTTCTCTGAGCCGGGGTGCCACACAAAGTAACAAGGCAAATATCTTTTTCTTTTTATAAAAAAATAGAAGTGGGGGAGATGAAAAGGAGAGGCAAAGGCAAATAAAAGGGCAAATAAAATAAGAGCAAGTAGATGATAGTTTGTGCGAAGGTACTTGATAGGTTTTGATGATGTCTCCCCGGCAATGGCGCCAGAAATTCTTCCTGCTACTTGTGAGCTGCGTTGGGATTTCCTCGAAGATGAGAGGATGATGCAGTATAGTAGAGATAAGTATTTCCCTCAGTTAAGAACCAAGGTTCTCAATCCAGTAGGAGAACCACACAAAACCTCGTTAGCAGTACCCGCACACACAAAAGCAAATACTTGCACCCAACACGAACAAGGGGGTTGTCAATCCCCTCAATGGTTATTTGCAAGGATCAAATCTCATAGTGGTAGATGGATAAAGTAAACTGAAAAATAAAATAAAGGAAATAAAATTGTAGGAAGGTAATTTTGGATTTTATATATGATAAAATTAGACCTGGGGGCATAGTTTTCACTAGAGGCTTCTCTCTTGAACACAAAGCATGCGGTGGGTAAACAAATTATTGTTTGGCAATTGATAGAAAAGCACATAGTTATGAGGATATTCAAGGCAATGATCATGTATATAGGCATCACATCTGAGACAACTAGACTGACTCCTGCCTGCATCTACTATTATTACTCCACCCATCAACCGCTATCAAGCATGCATCTAGGGTATTTGATACGTCCCAGTCGTATCTACTTTTCCAAACACTTTTGCCCTTGTTTTGGACTCTAACTTGCATGATTTGAATGGAACTAACCCGGACTGACGTTGTTTTTAGTAGAATTACCATGGTGTTATTTATGTGCAGAAACAAACATTCTCAGAATGACCTGAAACTTCACGGAGCAACTTTTCAGAAAATATGAAAAATACCTGCAAAAGATGAAGGCCAGGGGGCCCACCACCTGTCCACGAGGGTGGGGGCGTGCCTGCCCCCCTAGGGCGTGCCCCCTACCTCGTGGGCCCCCTGATGCCTCTCTGACTCCAACTCCAACTCCAACTCCATATATTGTGTTTCGGGGAGAAAAAAATCAGAGAGAAGAATTCATCGCGTTTTACAATACGGAGCCGCCGCCAAGCCCTAAAACCTCTCGGGAGGGCTGATCTGGAGTCCGTTCGGGGCTCCGGAGAGGGGAATCCGTCGCCATCGTCATCATCAACCATCCTCCATCACCAATTTCATGATGCTCACCGCCGTGCGTGAGTAATTCCATCGTAGGCTTGCTGGACGATGATGGGTTGGATGGGATCTATCATGTAATCGAGTTAGTTTTGTTAGGGTTTGATCCCTAGTATCCACTATGTTCTGAGATTGATGTTGCTATGACTTTGCTATGCTTAATGCTTGTCACTAGGGCCCAAGTGCCATGATTTCAGATCGGAACCTATTATGTTTTCATCAATATATGAGAGTTCTTGATCCTATCTTGCAAGTCTATAGTCACCTATTATGTGTTATGATCCGTTAACCCTGAAGTGACAATAATCGGGATACTTACCGGTGATGACCGTAGTTTGAGGAGTTCATGTATTCACTATGTGTTAATGCTTTGTTCCGGTTCTCTATTAAAAGGAGGCCCTAATATCCCTTACTTTCCGTAAGGACCCTGCTACCACAGGAGGGTAGGACAAAAGATGTCATGCAAGTTCTTTTCCATAAGCACGTATGACTATATTCGGAATACATGCCTACATTATATCAATGAACTGGAGCTAGTTCTGTGTCACCCTAGGTTAGGACTGTTACATGATGAACCGCATCCGGCATAATTCTCCATCACCGATCCATTGCCTACGAGCTTCCCATATATTGTTCTTTGCTTATTTACTTTCCCGTTGTTATTGCTATCATCACTACAAAATACCAAAAACATTACTTTTACTACCGTTACCTTTTGCTACCGTTACCACTACTATCATATTACTTTGCTACTAAATACTTTGCTGCAGATACTAAGTTTCCAGGTGTGGTTGAATTGACAACTCAGCTGCTAATACTTGAGAATATTCTTTGGCTCCCCTTGTATCGAATCAATAAATTTGGGTTGAATACTCTACCCTCGAAAATTGTTGCGATCTCCTATACTTGTGGGTTATCAAGACCATTTTCTGCCGCCGTTGCTGGGGAGCATAGCTCTATTCTTTGAGTCACTTGGGATTTATATCTTCTTATCATTATGAAGAACTTGAAAGATCCAAGAACCAAGATTTATCCCTCAACTACGAGGGGAAGTAAGGAACTGCCATCTAGCTCTGCACTTGATTCACCTTCTGTTTTGAGTAAGCTTGCGACACCCATACCTGCTTCTGCTATTCGTTCTGATATGTCGCATGTTATTGATGATGCCACTTCTGCTATGCATGATCTTATGATGAAACTACTTCTATGCTTCATACTAATGTGCCACTTGGTGATTTTCTTGATGAACAACTTGCTAGGGCTAGAGAAATTGAAAATATTGAATCTGATAATGCTGATGAAAGTGATGATGAAGAATCACTTGTTATTCCTAAGGGTTATGTTTTTGATCAAGATGCTTCTTTAGCTATTTTAGCTTGCAAAGATAGAAACGAACTAAAGAGGTTATTAGCTAAATGGAATAAGCAATCTCTAAATGCTAGAATGAAACTTGACCCTGCTTTTGCTACTTCACCTATTTGTGTTACCGATAAGGATTATGAATTCTTTGTTGATCCTGATATAATTACTTTGGTTGAATCTGATCCTTTCCATGGCTATGAATCTGAAACTGTTGTGGCACATCTTACTAAATTGAATGATATAGCCACCCTGTTCACTAAAGATGAGAGAACTTGCTACTTCTATATTCTTAAAATATTTCCGTTCTCATTAAAGGGTGATGCTAAGATATGGTTTAATTCTCTTGATCCTGGTTGTGTACGTAGTCCCTAGGATATGATTTATTACTTCTCTGCTAAATATTTCCCTGCTCATAAGAAACAAGCTGCCTTAAGGGATATATATAATTTTGTGCAAATTTAAGAAGAGAGTCTCCCACAAGCTTGGGGGAGGCTTCTCCAATTACTTAATGCTTTGCCTGATCATCCTCTTAAGAAAAATGAAATACTTTATATCTTTTATAATGGACTAACCGATGCCTCCAGAGATTACCTGGATAGTTGTGCTGGTTCTGTTTTTAGGGAATGAACGCCAGATGAAGTTGAAATTCTATTGAATAATATGTTGACAAATGAAAATAATTGGACACCTCCGGAGCCAATTCCTGAGCCTATTCATAAACCAACTCCAAAGAAGAGGGGTATTCTATTTCTCAGTCCTGAAGATATGCAAGAGGCAAATAAATCTATGAAAGAAAAAGGTATTAAAGCTGAAGATGTTAAGTATTTACCTCCTATTGAAGAAATACATGGTCTTAATTTGCCGCCTGTTGAAGAAACATATGATCTTAATCCTTTACCTACTGAATAAACTCATGGTCTTGATAACCCGACACAGGTAGTAAAGGTAAATTCTCTCTATAGATACGATAAAGCTGAAATCCCGTTTACTAAGTTTGCTAGCCCATGCTTAGATGAGTTTGATAAATTTATGGCTAAGCAAGAAGACTTTAATGCCTATTTTGGTAGACAATTGAAATACAATTCAAATATGCTTGAACACTTGGATGATTATATGGCTAATGTTAAAGGTGAACTTAAACTTATTAGTAAACATGCTTCTATGGTTACCACTCAAGTAGAACAAGTACTTAAAGCTCAAAATGATTTGCTCAATGAATTGAATAGTAAGAATAATGATAATGATGTTAGAGTTATGACTAGAGGTGGTAGAATGACTTAGGAACCTTTGTATCCTGAAGGCCATCCTAAGAGAATTGAGCAAGATTCTCAGAGAAATAATATAGATGCTCCTAGTCCTTCTAAAAGGAAGAAAAAGAAAAATGATAGGACTTTGCATGCTTCTAGTGAACCTGTTATTGAAACACCTGAGAATCCAAATGATATTTCTATTTCTGATGCTGAAACTCAATCTGGTAATGAACCTGAAACTAGTAATAATGTTAATGATAATGTTCATGATGATGCTCAACCTAGTAATGATAATGATATAGAAATTGAACCTGTTGTTGATCTTGATAACCCACAATCAAAGAATCAACGTTATGATAAGAAATACTTTGTTGCTAGTAAACATGGTAAAGAAAGAGAACCATGGGTTCAGAAACCCATGCCTTTTCCTCCCAAACCATCGAAGAAAAAGGATGATGAGGATTTTGAGCGCTTGCTGAAATGATTAGACCTATCTTTTTGCATATGCGGTTAACTAATATGCTCAAAATGAATCCTTATGCTAAGTATATGAAAGATATTGTTACAAATAAAAGAAAGATACCGGAAGCTGAAATTTCCACCATGCTTGCTAATTATACTTTTAAGGGTGGAATACCAAAGAAACTTGGAGATCCCGGTGTACCCACTATACCATGCTCCATTAAAAGAAACTATGTTAAAACTGCTTTATGTGATCTTGGAGCCGGTGTCAGTGTTATGCCTCTCTCTTTATATCATAGACTTGATTTGAATAAGTTGACAGCTACTGAAATATCTTTGCAAATGGTTGATAAATCAACTGCTATACCTGTCGATATTTGTGAGGATGTGCCTGTTGTAGTTGCAAATGTTACTATTTTAACGGACTTTGTTATTCTTGATATTCCCGAGGACGATAGTATGTCTATTTTCTTGGAAGACCCTTTTTGAATACTGCAGGGGCTGTTATTGATTGCACTAAAGGCAATGTCACTTTTCATGTTAATGGTAATGAGCATACAGTACACTTTCCGAGGAAACAACCTCAAGTTCACAGTATCAATTCTATTGGAAAATTTTCATCGATTATATTTCGAGGTTTTGAATTTCCTCTTCCTACTGTCAAGAATAAATGTGATATTCTTATTATTGGGTATGTGCATATCCCCGTTGAGGTAACATAGTGCTATTCGAAATTTCTCCGGTTCCATGTTATTCGGAATGAGTTCGTTAACAAGACTTGATCAACCTTGTTAGTGGATTCCTTTTGATGATCATGAGATGGATGAAACTAGAAGGCACAACCTTCTGTACCCCACTTTTACTTTCTATTATTTATATTAAATAAAATAAAATAAAATACATATATTTTTCTTTCTGTTATCTGATTATCTGTGCAATATAAAAATACCCCAAAAATAAAAGTTCTCCAAATGCCCTGAAATTTAAATATGATTTTTTCTAGAATATTTGAGAATATTTGGCACTGAGAACACAGCAGGGGAGTCAACCACCTGCCCACGAGGGTGGAGGGCGCGCCCTACCCCTTGGGCATGCCCCCTACCTCGTGGGCCCACGGTGGCCCTCCTCCACTTATTCCTGCACCCACACACTTCTTCTTCCTCCCACAAACACTTATATCCAGCTCAAGCACGAGTCCAAGCTCATTTTGCTGCCATTTTCTATCTCCTTGCTCAAAGCACCTCTCACAAAACTTCTTGGGGAGATTGTACCTTGGTATGTGACTCCTCCATTGGTCCAATTAGTTTTTGTTCTAATGCTTTATTCATTGCAAATTTTTGCTGCTTAGGTGACCCTGTTCTTGAGCTTGCATGTCAAATTTATTTGGTCAAAAGTAGTTTTGATGCATGATATAGGCTCTAGGCACTTGAAGGAGTAGTTGCTATCAATATTATTGAGTTTGGTTTACTTTTATTTTGAAGTTACTAAAAATTTCAGAATTTTTCAAAAAATGATGAAGAGATTTTTGAGGGGCTCATCGAGCCAAAGCTCGAAGGAAAAGGCGCCAAAGCCTAAGTATAATCTGCCTTGAACCATGGAGGTTCGGGCATGTGAATGGTCTCCTGACGATTTCTTGAGGGCAGCCGGGATTTATGAAGATTTTTATGAATTGGCTAAGAATGCAGGCCTCACCGCTTTCCTCCACGACCAATGTGATCAGTATCTCTTACTCACAAATATCTTTGTGCAAAACTTTCATTTCCATTCTAGGAGCTCACCACCTATGGTGGAGTTTTATTTATATGATGAGCATAAGGAGATGTCACTTTATGATTTTTGCCGGGTTTGTTTAGTCCCTTTTTAGGGCAAGACAGAAGAACCACATCACGATGATGTGGACGGGTTTATTGATACTATCACTGTAGGGAAAACAAGGAAGGTTTCCGATGCACGAATCACTAGCATACATTTTCCTATTTTACGTTATTTTGCATTATTTGCTAGTCGTTGTTTAATTGGTCGTGGAAACTGTGGAAACCTTAGTATCCCTGATATTATTATTTTGCTCCACGGTTTATACGGTGATAACTCTGTTAGTATGGGCGGCATTATTGCTAAACGGTTAAGTCTGAACCGTACCAAGGGCCCCATCTTTGGGGGCATCTATGCTTCCCGCCTAGCTGCACATTTTAACATACCTATTAGGCATTATGAGAAGGAAGAAAATGTGTTGCCTCGTGTTTATCTAGATTATAAAAGTATGGTGGCACATGATTTTATTGTTAAGAATAGGGAAGGAGAGCTTAAATACAAATTGTTCTTTAATAAACATCATCCTGAGACTATTACCCTACCTGCTCCTTCTTTGTTTGATTTATCTGTAGGCTAGTACCTTGTTCCGTTGAAGGCTATTCACGCCTACCGGAACCCTACATCAGCCACAGAGCCAGAGCCGAAACCACAAGTTGATCCTTCACGACAGTCTAATTACCAGTGGGGTCCGGAGATGATTGTCAGCCAGTGGCAATCGGAGTCTTCCTCTTCTTCTTCTCAGTACGACCCCAACTACTATTATGGATATCCGCCGGGCCAGCTGTGGCCATAGACCAACTTAGGCCAAAAGCCTAAGCTTGGGGGAGTACGTATTTCCCACTGACATTACATTTATGTTCACACACTCATTGCTAGATGTCGGTGCTCATACTTTTTCATTGTATCATACATGCTAGTTTATTTCCCTTTTTATGCTTTCTTCTTGTGTGTTTAATAAACCTTAAGAAAAACCAAAAAAATAGTTGTAGCTTTTAGTTAGTTTAATTTCCATGCTTGTACTAGTAATTGAAAAGAAAACCCAAAAAGATTTCATGTTCCTCTTTTACTTGTTGGGAGCCCTCCCGTGTAAATAGTTTCATTTCTTTTCTTTTCTTTGGGGTCGATAAGAGAAGACCATAATTAAATTGTTGAAGTGGCTCTTATATGCATTATTGTTGATCTCACAAAAGAGCCCATATTGCCTTGTCTTCTCCTGTTTATTGAATGGTTGTAGATTCCAGCTTAGTCCAATGCACATGCACTATTATTATTATTCACACCGTTCGGTCGTGCAAGTGAAAGGAAATTATGACGATATATGATGGACTGACTGAGATGAGAAAAGCTGGTATGAACTCGACCTCTTTTGTTTTTGTAAATATGATTAGTTCATCGTTCCTGATTCAGCCTATTATGAATAAACATGTTTGCAATGACAACTAGAGATCATAGTTTCTTGTGCCATGCTTGATTACCTATGAGTTATAATGGTTTACCTTGTGTGCTGATGACCCACAAGTATAGGGGATCTATCGTAGTCCTTTCGATAAGTAAGAATGTCGAACCCAACAAGGAGCAGAACGAAATGATAAGCGGTTTCCAGCAAGGTATTCTCTGCAAGTACTGGAATAAGTGGTAACAAATAGTTTTGTGATAAGATAATTTGTAACAAGCAACAAGTAACAAAAGTAAATAAGGTGCAGCAAGGTGGCCCAATCCTTTTTGTGGCAAAGGAAAAGCCTGGACAAACTCTTATAAGATGTAAAGCGCTCCCGAGGACACATGGGAATATCGTCAAGCTAGTTTTCATCACGTTCATATGATTCGCGTTCGGTACTTTGATAATTTGGTATGTGGGTGGACCGGTGCTTGGGTTCTGCCCTTACTTGGACAAGCATCCCACTTATGATTAACCTCTATTACAAGCATCCGCAAATACAACAAAAGTATTAAGGTAAACCTAACCATAGCATGAAAAATATGGATCCAAATCAGCCCCTTACGAAGCAACGCATAAACTAGGGTTTAAGCTTCTGTCACTCTAGCAACCCATCATCTACTTATTACTTCCCAATGCCTTCCTGTAGGCCCAAATAATGGTGAAGTGTCATGTAGTCGATGTTCACATAACACCACTAGATGAGAGACAACATACATCTCATCAAAATATCGAGCGAATACCAAATTCACATGACTACTAATAGCAAGACTTCTCCCATGTCCTCAGGAACAAAAGTAACTACTCACAAAGCATAAACATGTTCATAATCAGAGGGGTATTAATATGCATATAGGATCTGAACATATGATCTTCCACCAATTACACCAACTAGCATCAACTACAAGGAGTAATTAACACTACTAGCAACCTACTAGCACCAATCCCGGACTTTGGAGACGAGAATTGGATACAGGAGATGAACTAGGGTTTTGAGATGAGATGGTGCTGATGAAGATGTTGATGGAGATTGCCCTCTCCCGATGAGAGGAGTGTTGGTGATGACGATGGCGATGATTTCCACCTCCGGGAGGGAAGTTTCCCCGGCAGAATAGCTCCGTCAGAGCCCTAGATTGGTTCCGCCAAGGTTCCGTCTCGTGGCGGCGGAGTTTCGTTCGAGAAGATGGCTTATGATTTTTTCCCATAGAAAGACTCCATATAGCAGAAGATGGCCATCGAGGGCCACCAGGGGGCCCACGAGGTAGGGGGGCATGCCCTGGGGGGTAGGGCGCGCCCCCCACCCTCGTGGGAAGGGTGTGGCCCCCTGGTGAAGTTCTTGCTCTCAGTATTTTTATATATTTGCAAAACATCTTCCGTGAAGTTTCGGGACTTTTGGAGTTGTGCAGAATAGGTCTCTAATATTTGCTCCTTTCCAGCCCAGAATCCCAATTGCCGGCATTCTCCCTCTTTATGTAAACCTTGTAAAATAAGAGAGAATACGCATAAGTATTGTGACATAATGTGTAATAACAGCCCATAATGCAATAAATATCGACATAAAGCATGATGCAAAATGGACGTATCAACTCCCCCAAGCTTAGACCTTGCTTGTCCTCAAGCGAAAAGCTGAAGTCGAAAAATATGTCCACATGTTTAGAGATAGAGGTGTCGATAAAAATAAAATACGGACATGAGGGCATCATGATCATTCTTAGAACATCAACTTATATAATTCTTGTCATATGATCTCTAATGCTAGAGTAATAATTCAATCACAATATCAAGTATGAATCGTAAACTTCATTGAAAACTAACAAGCTAAAATCACAGTCATTGAAGAAATTGCAATTTATCATAACATAGGAAAGAGTCAATGTATAAGAGCTTTTCAGCAAGTCCACATACTCAACAATCATATAATCTTTCATAATTGCTGACACTCGCACAATACTTATGGGTATGGAGTTTTAATCGGACACAGAGAAAGATAGGGGCTTATAGTTTTGCCTCCCAACGTTTTACCTCAAGGGTAATGTCAACAGTAATAGTTCATGAAAACTCACATCCAATTAGCCATATATACCAGGATCTTTCCAACATATTGTGCTTGCCAAAGAATAAAATGTAAAAAGGAAGGGTGAAGATCACCATGACTCTTATGCAATGTAGGAGATAAAAGTAAAAGATAGGCCCTTCACAGAGGGAAGCAGAGGTTGTCATGCGCTTTTATGGTCGGATGCACAAAATCTTAATGTGAAAGAATGTCACTTTATATTGCCACTTGTGATATGGACCTTTATTATGCAGTTTGTTGCTTTTATTACTTCCATATCACACGCTCGTATAAAGCTTATTTCCTCCACTCCAATCAATCATACATATTTAGAGGGCAATTTTTATCGCTTGCACCGATGACAACTTACTTGATGGATCTTGCTCAATCCATAGGTAGATATGGTGGACTCTTATGGCAAGACTGGTTTAAGGGTATTTGGAAGCACAAGTAGTATCTCTACTTGGTGCAATGAATTTGGCTAGCATGAGGGGGAAAGGCAAGCTCATCATGTTGGAAGATCCAAGACAATATAATTTATCTCAGATGTAAGAAAACATAACCCATTACGTTATCTTCCTTGTCCAATGTCAACTCTTTAGCATGTCATATTTTAATGAGTGCTCACAATCATAAAAGATGTCCAAGATAGTATATTTATATGTGAAGACCTCTCTTTCTTTATTACTTCCTATTAATTGCAACGATGGCCAAAATTGTGTTTGTCAACTCTCAACAACTTTTATTCATCATACTCTTTCTATGTGAGCTCATTACTCTCCATAAGACTCATATGATCTCTTTGTTTCTTTTTATTTCTTTCTCTTTTCTTTTATTTCTTTAGGATCATGGCAAAATAATCAAGCCCTTGACTCAACACTAATCTTTATTATATAGCTCACGGACTCGATTACATAGAAGAATAATAAAGCAAAACTCACAACTAAATCATACTAAGAACTTTTATTCTACTAGATCAAGCTATTATCAAAAGGATCGAACTAAGAAAAATGGTAAAGATAAAGGTGATGATGATACGATACCGGGGCACTCCCCCAAGCTTGGCAGTTGCCAAGTGGAGTGCCCATACTAGATACTCAATTCTTATTTGTTGGTGAAGAAGGTGGAGTTGTTGATGATGGATAGTCGTACATCAAGCGTAGGAGGTCTTCTAACTTGCGAATAATGCCCTTCAGTGCGATGATATGCTCCTTCAACAAAATATTTTCACGTGTGAGATACTTATTTTGTATACGAGCTAACTCAATCATCTTGAAAGCTTCGATTTCTGTTGGGGTAAGAAGATTGTTATCCAGTTGAAGGGTGTCTTCTGTTGTTGGAACTTGGTATTCCATGGCCTTCTTGATCCCTTCATCCTTGTTGATCTCCATAGGTTCTTCTCTCTTCAGCTCTATCTTCATTAGCCAAGCATCATTGCCCTCATGGTTGGAGGAGGAGGGAGACGACATAGTGCCTGGCCTTGACAACCCTGACAAAAAATAGCTCGACACAAAGACAGGAGATTTTTGCGTGATACGGGAGTCAAAAACCCCGGGAGATTATATAATGAATTTTTACCGACCAAAATATGTGTCGTGTATGAAAACGGAGTCCGGAGAGCACACGAGGTGCCCATGAGGTAGGGGGCGCGCCCAGTAGGGTAGGGAGCACCCTCCACCCTCGTGGAGCCCTTGTGTCCTTCCCGGACTGCTGCTTATTTTTCTATTTTTCTAAATATTCCAAAACGGAGAAAAATTGTCTTAAAAACTGTTTTGGAGTCGGTTTACTTACCGTACCACATACCTATTCCTTTTCGGTGTCTAAAACGTTCCGAAAAGTGTCCCTTATGTATTCCTCCGGGGTTACGGTTTCAATAACATTGGTTTCAACATTTATGGGATTACCTGAGATATAATGTTTGATTCTTTGACCGTTCACCACCTTTGGATTTGTGCCTTCGAAGTTGTTAATTTTTATGGCACCGGAACGGTAGACCTCCTCGATAATGTAAGGACCTTCCATTTAGAGAGAAGTTTTCCTGCAAAAAATCTTAAATGAGAGTTGTATAACAATACATAGTCACCTAAATTAAACTCACGCTTTTGTATCCTTTTGTCATGCCATCTTTTAACTTTTTCTTTAAACAACTTGGCATTTTCGTAGGCTTGGGTTCTCCATTCATCAAGTGAGCTAATATCAAATAACCTCTTCTTGCCGGCAGGTTTAAAATCATAATTAAGTTCTTTAATAGCCCAATAAGCCTTGTGTTCTAGTTCGAGATGTAAATGACATGCTTTTCCATAGACCATTTTGTACGGAGACATACCCATAGGATTTTTATATGCAGTTCTATAGGCCCATAATGCATCATCAAGTTTCTTGGACCAATTCTTTCTAGACCTATTAATAGTCTTTTGCGGAATTAATTTGAGTTCTCTATTACTCAATTCTACTTGCCCACTAGACTGAGGGTGATAACGAGATGCAATTCTATGATTAACATCATATTTAGCAAGCATTTTACGGAAAGCACCATGAATAAAATGTGAACCACCATCAATCATTAAATATCTAGGGACTCCAAATCTTGGAAAAATAACTTCTTTAAGCATTTTAATAGAAGTGTTATGATCAGCACTACTAGTTGGAATAGCTTATACCCACTTAGTAACGTAATCAACAGTAACTAAAATATGTGTATAAACATTAGAGGAAGGAAAAGGTCCCATATAGTCAAAGCCCCAAACATCAAATGGTTCAATAACAAGTGAATAATTCATAGGCATTTCTTGACGTCTACTAATATTACCAATTCTTTGACATTCATCACAAGATAAGACAAACTTACGGGCATCCTTGAAGAGAGTAGGCTAATAAAAACCAAATTGCAGTACCTTATGTGCAGTTCTATCTCTAGCATGGTGTCCTCCATAAGCTTCAGAGTGACACTTGCGTAGGATCTGTTCCTGTTCATGCTCAGGTACACAACGTCTAATAACACCATCTACTCCTTCTTTATAAAGATGTGGGTCATCCCAAAAGTAATGCCTCAAATCATAGAAGAACTTTTTCTTTTGCTGGTATGTGAAACTAGGTGGAATAAACTTAGCAACAATGTAATTAGCATAATCAGCATACCATGGAGCAGTATGAGAGGCATTTATGACATTTAATTGCTCATCAGGAAAACTATCATCAATAGGTAGTGGGTCATCAAGCACATTTTCTAACCCAGACAAGTTGCCTGCAACGGGGTTCTCAGCTCCTTTTCTATCAACAATATGCAAATCAAATTCTTGTAGTAAGAGAACCCATCTAATAAGTCTAGGTTTAGCATCTTTCTTTTCCATAAGATATTTAATAGCAGCATGATCAGTGTGAATAGTTACTTTAGAATCGACAATATAAGGTCTAAACTTATCACAAGCAAATACAACTGCTAAGAATTCTTTTTCAGTAGTAGCATAATTTCTTTGAGCATTGTCTAAAGTTTTACTAGCATATTGAATAACATTTAGTTTCTTATCAACTCTTTATCCTAGAACAGCACCTACAGCATAATCACTAGCATCACACATAATTTCAAAGGGTAAATTCCAATCAGGTGGTTGAACAATAGGTGTAGAGATCAATGCTTTCTTAAGTATTTCAAATGCTTCAACACAGTCATCATCAAAAACAAATGGTATATCTTTTTGTAATAAATTAGTCAGCGGCCGAGAGATTTTTGAGAAGTCCTTAATGAACCTCCTATAAAAATCGGCATGACCAAGGGAACTTCTTATACCTTTGATGTCCTTGGGACATGGCATCTTTTCAATAGCATCAACCTTGGCTTTATCAACTTCAATACCTCTTTCAAAAACTTTATGCCCCAAGACAATACCTTCATTAACCATAAAGTGGTACTTTTCCCAATTCAAGACAAGATTAGTTTCTTCACATCTCTGCAAAACTCGATCAAGGTTGCTCAAGCGATCATCAAAAGAAGATCCATAGACGGAAAAGTCGTCCATGAAAACCTCACAAATCTTTTCACAAAAGTCAGAGAATATAGCCATCATGCATCTTTGAAAGGTAGCAGGTGCATTACATAAACCAAAAGGCATACATCTATAAGCAAAAGTACCAAAAGGGCATGTAAAAGTAGTCTCTGATTGATCATTGGCTGACACAGCTATTTGAGAGAAACCAGAATAGCCATCTAGAAAGCAAAAATGTGTATATTTGGACAATCTTTCTAGCATTTGATTGATAAAAGGTAAGGGGTAATGATATTTTTAGTAGCCTTATTTAATTTGCGGAAATCAATTACCATTCTATAACCTGTAATAATTCTTTGATGAATCAATTCATCTTTATCATTAGGAACAACAGTAATACCTCCCTTCTTAGGAACACAATGGACAGGGCTTACCCACTGACTATCAGCAACGGGATAAATTATACCTGCCTCAAGGAGCTTTAGTATCTCCTTTATTACCACTTCTTTCATTTTAGGATTCAGTCGGCGTTGATGATCATGAACTGGTTTAGCATCTTCTTCCAAATTAATTTTATGTTGACATAGAGTGGGACTAATGCCCTTAAGATCATCAACAGTATACCCAATAGCAGCACGGTGCTTCTTCAGAGTTTTCAATATCTCTTCTTCATGTTATGAAAGGTTAGCACTAATAATAACAGGATATATCTTTTTCTCATCAAGACAAGTATATTTAAGAGTATCAGGTAACGGTTTAAGCTCAAACATGGGATCACTCTTGGGTGGAGGAGGATCCCCTAGGATTTCAACAGGTAAATTGTTTTTCAGAATAGGTTCTTGTTTAAAGAATACTTCATCTAATTCCCTTCTTTCATTCATAAACATATCATTTTCATGGTCTAGCAAATATTGTTCTAAAGGATCACTAGGAGGTACGGGAATAGAAGCAAGACCAATAATTTCATCCTTACTAGGTAATTCTTCTTCACGGTGTTGTCTACTAAATTTAGAAAAATTAAATTCATGAGTCATATCATCTAAACCGATAGTAACAACATCTCTTTTGCAATCTATGGTAGCATTAACAGTATTTAAGAAGGGTCTACCAAATATAATGGGGCAAAAGCTATCTTGTGGGGAACCAAGAACAAGAAAATCAGCAGGATATTTAGTTTTCCCACACAAGACTTCAACATCTCTAACAATTCCCATTGGTGAAATAGTATCTCTATTGGCAAGTTTAATTTTGACATCAATATCTTCCATCTCAGCAGGTGCAATATCATGCATAACTTCTTGGTATAAGGAATAAGGTATTGCACTAGCACTAGCACCCATATCACATAAGCCATGATAACAATGATCTCCTATTTTAACAGAAATAACAGGCATGCCTACCACAGGTCTAGGTTTATCTTTAGCATAGGGTTTAGAAATTCTAGCAGTTTCATCACAGAAATAAATAACATGCCCATCAATATTATCAGACAAGAGATCTTTAACAATAGCGATATTAGGTTCAACTTTAACTTGCTTGGGAGGTGTATATGTTTTAATATTGCTTTTACGAACTACAGTTGAAGCTTTAGCATGATCCTTTATCCTAACAGGGAAAGGTGGTTTCTCAACATAAGAAGTAGGAACAATAGGATCATTATAAGTGATAGTCTTTTCTTCAACTTTAATAGGTGGAGCTAATTTTACTTCTATGGGAGGATGATATTTAAACTACTTCTCCTTGGGGAGATCAACATAAGCAGCAAAAGATTCACAGAAAGAAGCTACTATCTCAGAGTCAAGTCCATATTTAGTGCTAAATTTATGAAAAATATCGGTATCCATAAGAGATTTAACACAATAAAAACTAGGTGTCATACCTGACTCCTTACCATTGTCGAGGTCCCAATCTTCAGAGTTGCGTTTAATTCTTTCCAATAAATCCCATTTGAATTCAATAGTCTTCATCATAAAAGAGCCAGCACAAGAAGTATCAAGCATGGTGCGATTGTTACCAGAAAGCCGAGCATAAAAAATTTGAATAATCATTTCTCTTGAGAGCTCATGATTGGGGCATGAATATAACATTGACTTAAGCCTCCCCCAAGCTTGAGCGATGCTTTCTCCTTTGCGAGGCCAAAAATTATATATATAATTGCGATCACAATGAACAATATGCATAGGATAAAACTTCTGATGAAATTCCAATTTCAATCGTTTGTAATTCCAAGACCTCATATCATCACAAAGCCTATACCATGTCGATGCATCTCCCCTCAAAGATAAGGGTAAGACCTTCTTCTTAACAACATCTCCGGGTACACCTACAAGCTTAAATAATCCACAAACTTGATCCACATATATCAAATGTTCATCAGGATGTTTTGTTCCATCTCCTAGAAAAGGATTAGCTAGCAGTTTTTCTATCATACCCGAAGGAACTTCAAAGCAAGCATTTTCATTTTCATATTCATTTTCATTTTCAGTAGGTTCAGTAGGTCGAGGAGCAACTCTTTGCTCTACTGGTCGGGGTGAAGATACCCCGAACAAGCCCCTCAGAGGATTACCTTCCATGGTAACAAGTGACAGTAAATTTCAGCACACTATATGAATTTTTTCTTACCAAATTCCACCTACCAAAGGCTCTTCACTCCCCGGCAACGGTGCCAGAAAAGAGTCTTGATGACCCACAAGTATAGGGGATCTATCGTAGTCCTTTCGATAAGTAAGAGTGTCGAACCCAACGAGGAGTAGAAGGAAATGATAAGCGGTTTCCAGCAAGGTATTCTCTGCAAGTACTGAAATAAGTGGTAACAGATAGTTTTGTGATAAGATAATTTGTAACGAGCAACAAGTAACAAAAGTAAATAAGGTGCAGCAAGGTGGCCCAATCCTTTTTGTAGCAAAGGACAAGCCTGGACAAACTCGTATAATATGTAAAGCGCTCCCGAGGACACATGGGAATATCGTCAAGCTAGTTTTCATCACGTTCATATGATCCGTGTTTAGTACTTTGATAATTTGGTATGTGGGTGGACCGGTGCTTGGGTGCTACCCTTACTTGGACAAGCACCCCACTTATGATTCACCTCTATTTCAAGCATCCGCAAATACAACAAAAGTATTAAGGTAAACCTAACCATAGCATGAAACATATGGATCCAAATCACCCCCTTACGAAGCAACGCATAAACTAGGGTTTAAGCTTCTGTCACTCTAGCAACCCATCATCTACTTATTACTTCCCAATGCCTTCCTCTAGGCCCAAATAATGGTGAAGTGTCATGTAGTCGATGTTCACATAACACCACTAGAGGAGAGACAACATACATCTCATCAAAATATCGAACAAATACCAAATTCTCATGACTACTAATAGCAAGACTTCTCCATGTCCTCAGGAACAAAAGTAACTACTGACAAAGCATAGACATGTTCATAATCAGAGGGGTATTAATATGCATATAGGATCTGAACATATGATCTTCCACCAATTACACCAACTAGCATCAACTACAAGGAGTAATTAACACTACTAGCAACCTACTAGCACCAATCCCAGACTTGGAGACAAGAATTGGATACAAGAGATGAACTAGGGTTTTGAGATGAGATGGTGCTGATGAAGATGTTGATGGAGATTGCCCTCTCCCAATAAGAGGAGCGTTGGTGATGATGATGGCGATGATTTCCACCTTCGGCAGGGAAGTTTCCCTGGCAGAACAGCTCCGCCAGAGCCCTAGATTGGTTCCGCCAAGGTTCCGCCTCGTGGCGGCGGAGTTTCGTCTGAGAAGATGGCTTATGATTTTTTCCCATCGAAAGACTCCATATAGCAGAAGATGGCCACCGGAGGGCCACCAGGGGGCCCACAAGGTAGGGGGCACGCCCTGGGGGGTAGGGCGCGCCCCCCCCCCCCCACCCTCGTCGGAAGGGTGTGGCCCCCCTGGTGAAGTTCTTGCTCTCAGTATTTTTTATATATTTGGAAAACATCTTCCGTGAAGTTTTAGGACTTTTGGAGTTGTGCAGAATAGGTCTCTAATATTTGCTCCTTTTCCAGCCCAGAACCCCAGCTGCCGGCATTCTCCCTCTTTATGTAAACCTTGTAAAATAAGAGAGAATAGGCATAAGTATTGTGACATAATGTGTAATAATAGCCCATAATGCAATAAATATCGATATAAAAGCATGATGCAAAATGGACGTATCACGTGCCAACATGCTATTAAAATGGTTGTGATGTGGTATGATAGGGTGGTATCCTCCTCTGAATGATTTAAGTGACTTGACTTGGCGCATGTTCACGCATGTAGTTGAAACAAAATCAACATAGCCTTCACGATATTTATGTTCATGGTGGATTATATCCTACTCATGCTTGCATTCAGTGTTGATTAATTTTAATGCATATTCATGACTGTTGTCGCTCTCTAGCTGGTCGCTTCCCAGGCTTTTACTAGCCTTCACCTGTACTAAGCGGGAATACTGCTTGTGCATCCAATTCCATAAACCCCAAAGTTATTCCATATGAGTCCACTATACCTACCTATATACGGTATCTACTTGCCGTTCCAAGTAAATTTGTATGTGCCAAACTCTAAACCTTCAAATAAATATCTTGTTTTGTAGGCTCGAATAGCTCATGTATCAACTAGGGTTGTCTGTATCTTCCATGTTAGGCGGGTTATTCTCAAGAGGAGTGGACTCCGCTCCTCACTCACGAGATAAATGGTTGGTCACCGGGATGCCCAGTCCCATGCTTTGTGCAAACTAAATCAAAATAATTGCAAACAAAACTCCCCCTGGGACTCTTGTTAGTTGGAGGCACTCGTTGTTTCGAGAAAGCCATGGATTGATGCTTGTTGGTGGAAGGGAGAGTATAAACTTTACCATTCTATTTGGTAACCGCCTATAATGTGTGTAGCATGGAAGATATCGCCATCTCTTGGTTGTTATGTTGACAATGAAAGTATACCGCTCAAAATATTATTCACCTCTATTTCAAAACCGAGCTCTAGCACCTCTACAAATCCATGCTTCCCTCTACGAAGGGCCTATCTATTTACTTTTATGCTGAGTCATCATCCTCTTATTAAAAAGCACAAGTTGGAGAGCACCGTTGTCATTTGCATTCGTTACTGTTAGTTTACATTGAGTATGACTTGACTGGATCTCTTTTACCATGAATTACAATGTCTAGTCAGTCCTTGGTCTTTAAAGGTGCTCTGCATTTATGTTTTGCGGTCTCAGAAAGGGCTAGCGAGATACCATCTTGTTATATCACATTATGTTTGTTTTGAGAAAGTGTTGTCATCCGAGATTTATTATTATTGCTCGCTAGTTGATTATGCTATTGATATGAGTAAACTTGAGACCTAAGCATTATTGCGAATGTGGTTAGTTATAATCTTTGCTGAAAAATTGAATGCTGGCTTTACATATTTACAACAACAAGAGCAAACAGAGTTTGTAAAAGTTTTTCTTTATCACTTTCAGTTTGTCAACTGAATTGCTTGAGGACAAGCAAAGGTCTAAGCTTGGGGGAGTTGATACGTCTCCGTCGTATCTACTTTTCCAAACACTTTTTCCCTTGTTTTGGACTCTAACTTGCATGATTCGAATGGAACTAACCCGGAATGACGCTCTTTTTAGCAGAATTACCATGGTGTTATTTATGTGCAGAAACAAAGGTTCTCGGAATGTCCTGAAACTTCATGGAGCAACTTTTCAGAAAATATGAAAAATACCTCCAAAAGATGAAGGCCAGGGGGCCCACTAATAACCCACAAGTATAGGGGATCGCAACAGTTTTTGATAAGTAAGAGTGTCGAACCCAACGAGGAGCTAAAGGTAGAACAAATATTCCCTTAAGTTCTATCGACCACCGATACAACTCTACGCACGCTTGACGTTCGCTTTACCTAGAACAAGTATGAAACTAGAAGTACTTTGTAGGTGTTGTTGGATAGGTTTGCAACATAATAAAGAGTACGTAAATAAACAGTAGGGGCTGTTTAGATAAATAAACAATAAAGTAAATATAGCGAGTGTGGAGAAGTGGTGGTAGGAGTTGCGAAATTGCCCCTTAAGCAATTGACTACTTTACTAGACTGATAGCAAGTATTATGTGGGAGAGGCCACTGCTAGCATGTCATCCCTGACTTGGAATTCTATGCACTTATGATTGGAACTATTAGTAAGCATCCGCAACTACTAATGTTCATTAAGGTAAAACCCAACCATAGCATTAAGATATATTGGTCCCCCTTCAATCCCGTATGCATCAATTTCTATGCTAGGTCGAAGCTTCTGTCACTCTTGCCCTCCAATACATAGTCCTATCAACATACAACTAACCCTATGGTGTGATCCACGCGTGCAATCATATGATGGGCACAAAAGGACAGCAACATAACCACAAGCAAATTAAATCAATCATAGCAATTCATCAACCACCAATAGGACAATGAAAATCTACTCAGACATCATAGGATGGCAACACATCATTGGATAATAATATGAAGCATAAAGCACCATGTTCAAGTAGAGGGTACAGCGGGTTGCGGGAGAGTGGACCATTGTAGATAGAGGGGGGGAAGGTGATGGAGATGTTGGTGAATATGGCGGAGGTGTTGGTGTAGATCGCGGTGATGATGATGGCCCCCGGTGGCACTCCGATGCCACCGGAAGCGAGGGGGGGAGAGCCCCCTGCTTCTTCTTCTTCCTTGTCCTCCTCCCTAGATGGGAGAAGGGTTTCCCCTCGGGTCCATGGCATCCATGGCACGGGAGGGGCGAGAGCCCCTTCGAGATTGAATTTGTCTCTCTGTCTCTCTCTGTTTCTGCGTTCTCAGATTCTTCCCTTTCACCGTTTCTTATATTCCCGGAGATATGTAATTCCGATTGGGCTGAAATTTTGACATGATCTCTATCCAAAAATTAGCTTTCTTGCGGAGAAAGAAGGGCACCAACCGCCTTACGGGGTGGCCACGAGGGTCAGGGGCGCGCCTGACACCCTGGGGCGCGCCCCCTACCTCGTGGGCCCCTCGAGCATCGTCTCGCGTGGATTCTTCTTCCCAAAAATCATATATATTCCAAAAAAATCTCTGTTAGTTTTTATTCCGTTTGGACTCCATTTGATATGGATATTCTGCGAAAACATGCAACAAACAGGAACTGGCACTGGGCACTGGATCAATATGTTAGTCCCAAAAATAGTATAAAAAGTTGCCAAAAAGTATATGAAAGTTGAATAATATTGGCATGGAACAATCAAAAATTATAGATAAGATGGAGACGTATCAGCATCCCCAAGCTTAATTCCTGCTCGTCCTCGAGTAGGTAAATGATAAAAAAGATAATTTTTGATGTGGAATGCTACCTAGCATAATCTTGATCATATGTCTAATCATGGCATGAATATTAAGACACGAGTGATTCAAAGCAATAGTCTATCCTTTGACATAAAAACAATAATACTTCAAGCCTACTAATAAAGCAATCATGTCTTTTCAAAATAACATGGCCAAAGAAAGTTATCCCTACAAAATCATATAGTTTGGCTATGCTCCATCTTCACCACACAAAATATTCACATCATGCACAACCCCGATGACAAGCCAAGCAATTGTTTCATACTTTTGACGTTCTCAAACCTTTTCAACTTTCACGCAATACATGAGCATGAGCCATGGACATAGCACTCACATCAACTAGGCGTATCAATGGGCTATGGAGATGGCCATTAATAGATATCAATGTGAGGAGTAGGGATTGCCATGCAACAGATGCACTAGAGCTATAAGTATATGAAAGCTCAAACTGAAACTAAGTGGGTGTGCATCCAACTTGCTTGCTCATGAAGACCTCGGGCATTTGAGGAAGCCCATCATCGGAATATACAAGCCAAGTTCTATAATGAAAATTCCCACTAGTATATGAAAGTGATAACTCAAGAGACTCTCTATATGAAGAACATGGTGCTACTTTGAAGCACAAGTGTGGAAAAAGGATAGTAGCACTGCCCCTTCTCTCTTTTTCTCTCTTTTTTTGTTTTTTATTATTATTATTTTATTATTTTTTTGGTGGGCTTCTTTGGCCTCTTTTTTTTGTAAAGTCCGGAGTCTCATCCCGACTTATGGGGGAATCATAGTCTCCATCATCCTTTCCTCACTGGGGAAATGCTCTTATAATGATGACCATCACACTTTTATTTACTTACAACTCGATATTACAACTCGATACTAGAACAAAGATATGACTCTATATGAATGCCTCCAGCGGTGTACCGGGATGTGCAATGATCTAGCGTAGCAATGACATCAAAAAACGGGCAAGCCATGAAAACACCATGCTAGCTATCTTACGATCATGCAAAGCAATATGACAATGAATGCTCAAGTCATGTATATGATGATGATGGAAGTTGCATGGCAATATATCTCGGAATGGCTATGGAAAGGCCATAATAGGTAGGTATGGTGGCTGTTTTGAGGAAGGTATATGGTGGGTTTATGGTACCGGCGAAAGTTGCGCGGTACTAGAGAGGCTAGCAATGATGGAAGGGTGAGAGTGCGTATAATCCATGGACTCAACATTAGTCATAAAGAACTCACATACTTGTTGCAAAAATCTATTAGTCATCGAAACAAAGTGCTACGCGCATGCTCCTAGGGGGATAGATTGGTAGGAAAAGACCATCGCTCGTCCCCGACCGCCACTCATAAGGAAGACAATCAATAAATAAATCATGCTCTGACTTCGTTACATAATGGTTCACCACACGTGCATGCTATGGGAATCACAAACCTCGACACAAGTATTTATACAATCCACAACTACCCACCAGCATGACTCTAATATCACCACCTTTATATCGCAAAACTATTGCAAGGAATCAAACATATCATATTCAGCGATCTACAAGTTTATGTAGGATTATATGACTAACCATGTGAATGACCAGTTCCTGTCATCTCTCTAAATAGATATAAGTGAAGCAAGAGAGTTTAATTCTTTCTACAAAAGATATGCCCATGCTCTAACAAATATAAGTGAAGCAAAAGATCATTCTACAAGTGGCGGTTGTCTAAGTGAAGAGAAACAGGCAATCCAAACTTCAAATGATATAAGTGAAGCACATGAAGCATTCTATAAAGCCATACTCAAAAGATATAAGTGAAGTGCAATGAGCATTCTATAAATCAACCAAGGACTATCTCATACCAGCATGGTGCATAAAAAGAAAAAGAAAAACCTAAATGCAAAAGACGCTCCAAGACTTGCACATATCGCATGAACGAAACGAATCCGAAAACATACCGATATTTGTTGAAGAAAGAGGGGATGCCTCCCCAGCATCCCCAAGCTTAGATGCTTGAGTCTCCTTGAATATTTATTTGGGGTGCCTCGGGCATCCCCAAGTTTGAGCTCTTGCCTCTCTTCCTTCTTCTCACATCGAGACCTTCTCAATCATCGAACACTTCATCCATACAAAACTTCAACAGAAAACTCGGTAAGATCCGTTAGTATAATAAAGCAAATCACTACTCTAAGTACTGTTGCAAACCAATTCATATTTTGTTTTTTGCATTGTGTCTACTGTAATATAACTTTTTCATGGCTTAATCCACTGATATAAATTGATAGTTTCATCAAAACAAGCAAACTATGCATCAAAAACAGAATTTGTCTAAAACAGAACAGTCTGTAGCAATCTGAACATTCACCATACTTATGATACTTGAAAAATTCTACCAAAATTAGGAAAAATAAAAAATTTGTATAGGAAGACAGTTAAAAAAGAATCAGAACCATTTGACATTCCAGCTAAAAATGTAAAATCGCGCACAACAGCCAAAGTTTCTGTCCTGCACCGTACAAACCATCAAGCAAATGTAAACATCCTAAAGGCAAACCTTGGCACATTATTTTTATAATACAATGGAATTGTACAAGGGGATAATTATTTTTATTGAAAAATTTCTGTAATCAAGATTCACAAAGTTGTCATGATCATGAACAAAGTTCAAGGAGCTCTCCCACTTCAACAGTGCTTGTCTTTCTTACTTTCACTTTCCTTTTTGAAAAGTTTTGGGTTCCCCTATTTATTTTTGTTGTTTTTAAACTATATGAAAGCACTCAAAAGAAATAAATGACTCTCTAAAACTTCCGGGTTGTCTCCCTGGCAGCGCTTTCTTTAAAGCCATTAAGCTAGGCATATAGTGCTCAAGTAGTGAATCCACCCGGATCCCAAGGTATATCAAAGCCAATTTTAATTAACAATGATTTGTAATTTAGTAGTGAGCACAAAGCAACATATATCAAGCAATGACGAAGTCTAACTCTCTTCCGATGCATCGGCATGTCATAAAAGAACAATTCATGCACACAAAGTAAAGGCCAATGCATAGTATATACAGTTTCTTGCAATTTTATCATGTTGGAAACATAGAGAGGTGGAGATATAGTTCCTCTCTCATAATAATTGCAAGTAGGAGCAGCAAGCACATGCATATTATATTTATCGAAATCATCATGTGCAACGGTAAAAGGCAACCCATCAATATAATCCTTAATAAGTGCAAACTTCTCCGATATAGTATAATCGGGAGAATTCAAGAAGATAATAGGACTATCATGCATGGGTGCAATAGCGACAATTTCATGTTTAACATAAGGAACTATAGCAAGTTCATCTCCATAAGCATCATTAATATTGGCATCTTGGCCACAAGCATAGCAAGCATCATCAAAAAGGGATATTTCAAGATAATCAATGGGATCATAATAGTCATCATAGCAATCATCCTTCGGTAAGCACGAAGGGGAATTAAACAATGTATGAGTTGAAGAGTTACTCTCATTAGAAGGTGGGCACGGGTGATCAATCTGCTCTTCCTCCTTTTGTTCTTCGCTCTCCTCCTCATCTTTTTCATCCAATGAGCTCACAGTGTCATCAACTTCTTCTTCCGTAGATTCCTGCAAAATATTAGTCTCTTCTTGGACAGCGGATACTTTCTTAATAAGTGCATTAATTTCATAATTGTATTCATAATTCTCATAGCAATATTTGAGGTAAGCTAAATTTTCATATCTATAACAAGCATCATCAATATCATCAAACTCTTTAAACATAGATTCAATTTCATAAGCACCCATAAAAGCAACAAATTCTTCTATTTGTTCAACATCATAATAATCATATATACCTCTAGCATAAGAAGCCAAGGTTTCATTATCATTAAATTTGCATGAAAAGGGGAGGTGTGGAGAATTCATCCTAGAGCAACAAGTATAATCATATGCAGAGCATAGTTGTCTAGCATACCACTTCAATATATAAATTTGATCCCATAATAGTTTCCCTTTTTGTGTCAAGCAATAATCCCTGAAGTATTCACGTTGATCCAACGTTACTCCCATTACATAATTAAATGGGGTTTTCTCAGGATTATTAAATTAGTACATAATATCTTTCACAATACCAGCATCGAGGGTTTTAGGAGGTTCCCCATCTCCATGAGCAGAAAGTACACCTAATTTTTTTGGTATTTCGTGTTCCATATCCATAACTAAAGATAAAGAACAACTAAGAACAGCAAATAAAAATTACTTAGTGATAAAGCAAACAAGCACACACGAGAATATTCACCCTACGCTATTGCTCCCCGGCAACGGCGCCAGAAAAAGGTATTGATAACCCACAAGTATAGGGGATCGCAATAGTTTTCCATAAGTAAGAGTGTCGAACCCAACGAGGAGCTAAAGGTAGAATAAATATTCCCTCAAGTTCTATCGACCACCGATACAACTCTACGCACGCTTGACGTTCGCTTTACCTAGAACAAGTATGAAACTAGAAGTACTTTGTAGGTGTTGTTGGATAGGTTTGCAACATAATAAAGAGTACGTAAATAAAAAGCAGGGGCTGTTTAGATAAATAAACAATAAAGTAAATATAGCGAGTGTGGAGAAGTGGTGGTAGGAGTTGCAAAATTGCCCCTTAAGCAATTGACTACTTTACAAGACCGATAGCAAGTATTATGTGGGAGAGGCCACTGCTAGCATGTCATCCCTGACTTGGAATTCTATGCACTTATGATTGGAACTATTAGCAAGCATCCGCAACTACTAATGTTCATTAAGGTAAAACCCAACCATAGCATTAAGATATATTGGTCCCCCTTCAATCCCGTATGCATCAATTTCTATGCTAGGTTGAAGCTTCTGTCACTCTTGCCCTCCAATACATAGTCCTATCAACATACAACTAACCCTATGGTGTGATCCATGCGCGCAATCATATGATGGGCACCAAAGGACAGCAACATAACCACAAGCAAATTAAATCAATCATAGCAATTCATCAACCACCAATAGGACAACGAAAATCTACTCAGACATCATAGGCTGGCAACACATCATTGGATAATAATATGAAGCATAAAGCACCATGTTCAAGTAGAGGGTACAGCGGGTTGTGGGAGAGTGGACCTCTGTAGATAGAGGGGGGAAGGTGATGGAGATGTTGGTGAAGATAGCGGAGGTGTTGGTGTAGATCGCGGTGATGATGATGGCCCCCGGTGGCACTCCGGTGCCACCGGAAGCTAGGGGGAGAGAGCCCCCCTCCTTCTTCTTCTTCCTTGACCTCCTCCCTAGATGGGAGAAGAGTTTCCCCTCTGGTCCATGGCCTCCATGGCACGGGAGGGGCAAGAGCCCCTCCAAGATTGGATTTGTCTCTCTGTCTCTCTCTGTTTCTGCGTTCTCAGATTCTTCCCTTTCACTGTTTCTTATATTCCCGGAGATCCGTAACTCCGATTGGGCTGAAATTTTGACACGATCTCTATCCGGAAATTAGCTTTCTTGCAGCGAAAGAAGAGCACCAACCTCCTTACGAGGTGGCCACGAGGGTCAGGGGCGCGCTTGACACCCTGGGGCGCGCCCTCCTACCTCGTGGGCCCCTCGAGCATCGTCTCACGTGGATTCTTCTTCCCAAAAATCTTATATATTCCAAAAAAATCTCTGTTAGTTTTTATTCTGTTTGGACTCCGTTTGATATGGATATTCTGCGAAACAAAAAACATGCAACAAACAGGTACTGGCACTGGGCACTAGATCAATATGTTAGTCCCAAAAATAGTATAAAAAGTTGCCAAAAAGTATATGAAAGTTGAATAATATTGGCATGGAACAATCAAAAATTATAGATACGATGGAGACGTATCACCCACCACCTGTCCACAAGGGTAGGGGGCGCGCCTGCCCCCTAGGGCGCGCCCCTACCTCGTGGGCCCCCTGATGCCTCTCCGACTCCAACTCCATATATTGTGTTTCGGGGAGAAAAAAATCAGAGAGAAGAATTCATTGCGTTTTACAATACGGAGCCGCCGCCAAGCCCTAAAACCTCTCGAGAGGGCTGATCTGGAGTCCGTTCGGGGCTCCAGAGAGGGGAATCTGTCGCCATCTTCATCATCAACCATCCTCCGTCACCAATTTCATGATGCTCACCGCTGTGCGTGAGTAATTCCATCGTAGGCTTGCTGGACGGTGATGGGTTGGATGGGATCTATCATGTAATCGAGTTAGTTTTGTTAGGGTTTGATCCCTAGTATCCACTATGTTCTGAGATTGATGTTGCTATGACTTTGCAATGCTTAATGCTTGTCACTAGGGCCCGAGTGCCATGATTTCAGATCTGAACCTATTATGTTTTCATCAATACATGAGAGTTCTTGATCCTATCTTGCAAGTCTATAGTCATGTAGCAACCAGACCTCAAACAGTTTGATCTCTGTGCTCCGGTGTCATCCCTGGATCAGTAATGGTGACACCACACAGTACTCGGAGGATTTATAACAGAGTAGCAATCACACACTTATTACATCGAGTGTCTCAAACGAGAACTTAATACAATAAATATGGCTTAAGGCCATCTAATAACGATAACAGCGGAAGGCTTGGAAGATAAGTGAGTCCATCAACTCCAACGGCATCACTGAGTATAGAACCACGACCTAAAACTCCTTAATCATCGTCTGAAAAGTCTGCAACATTAACGTTGCAGCCCGAAACGGGTCAGCACATGGAATATGCTGGCAATGTAACACATAGAGAGTAATGGAATGAAACAACTATACTATATGCATATTTGGCTGGTGGAAAGCTCTATGGTTACAGTTTTGCGTAAAGCCAATTTGCCCTACTTTAAAGGAATAAAATTTATTTAACTATCATGGTAGTTGTTAAACATTGAGAATGGTTGACAGCATCCTCAATCCCAATTAAGCATCATCATTAAACATAACCCAACAAATTAATTTAGAGTAACATGTTGAGATTCACATGATAATCCAAGTACTAGATACTCAAGATGTCCATAACCGGGGACACGGCTAACCATGATTAGTTTATTACACTCTGCAGAGGTTTGCGCATTTTTCCCCACAAGACTCGATCGTCTCTGTTTGGTTTCTCGCACTACATGGTGTTTGAGAAGACGGATGACCGAGACATAGTCTTTCAGAAGCGCTAGCACCTTACGATCGGGTAGACCGTACCACCTACATCCCCTACATCTGCTAGTCTACCACTGTAAGAGTTCGCACGACTTAGTCAACTATGCTAGAGCCCATAATAGCTTGTGGCTACACACGGAAGTTTCTAGTATGAATAGTCTCATGATCCCTTTGAGCCTAGGTGGCGGTCCAAAAGAAAACAGGCAAGTCCTGGAATACCCAGGTGCCTCAATCCACCCAGATGTGTGTTTAAGTTGCCACCTTAGATAAACCATTAATTAACAAAACTCACATATGTCATGGATATCACTCACCCAATCCACGTCTACTAGCATAGCATAGCATAATAAGCAAACGTAGAAGTAACTCCCAAAGGTTTGATAATAAACAGGTAATAGGTACTACCTCATCTACTTACCATCCCACAATTTAGTTAGATCCTAACCATGCAATGTGTGAGGATTGATCTAATGCAGTAAAACTGGGTAGTAGAAAAGGTATGATCAAAGTGTTACTTGCCTTGCTGATGATCCGGGAAACCTAGCGATTCGAAGTAACAAGCGGCGCACTCCGGGTATTCTATCGCAGACAAACAAACAAGCATACAATAAGTACTCATCTAATGCATGGGTAAAACTCAAATAAGAGATCTAACCAGAAGGTTCAACTTAAGAACTTCGGTTGGCAAAAAGAATCAAATCGAACGAAGCAACGAAAGTCAAACGGCGAAAGAAAACAACTTCGTTCTACTAATATGGACCTAGGGCAAATTTTACAGTAGCAAAATCTTCTTTAAGTTGATTAAACGGATAGAGGGTTTCGAGACGAAACTCTAGGCGCTTGAATCGCCTGATTCCGATAAACGAGCGAAAAGTTATACTAAAACGAAAATCGGATCAGGAATCACGATCAGAGAAATCGCGGATTTAATCCGAGAAAAAGAAAAAACAACGAACGCTCGCTAAATTAAATAAACCGGAAAAGCCGATCTATTTAAAAAACCGAATCTAAAAAAACCGAAAGAAAAAGCGAACGGTTTTTCGAAGAAAAAAATAAAAAAAACGGCGCGGATTTCGAGGCGGCGACGGACCTCGGCGAGCGTGCGGCGGCGGCGGCTTGGGGCTGGGGCAGCTAGGGTTTTCCCGGGTGGGCTGCCCCGGCTTATAAAGCCTGCCCGGGCCAGTGTCTAGGTCGGACACGGCCCGTAGGTCGGTGCGCGTATTTTGTTTAATATTTACGCGCAGAAGAAAAATAGAAAGAAATACTAAACAGACTCCAAAAATTCCGAAATAAATTTTCACGGGCTTCTAAAATCAAGCCGCACAAGGTGAACATTTATTTGGGACCTAAATGCAATTTTGAAAAACGCACATTTTTCCTAAATTCAAATAAAACACCAAAAAACTCCGAAATAAAATCTTATTTGATTTTATTATTAAATCCTCAATATTTCTCTATTTTGGGAAAGTCATTTTATTCCCTCTCCCATATTTTTGTAATAGAAATAATTGATGATAAAATAAATAAAATCAAATGATCCTATTCTCAAATTTTGAGAAAACTCAAATGTGAAAATAACGAAATCCCCAACTCTCTTGGTGGATCATTGAGTTGCGTAGAATTTCTAGGATCAACCAAAATGAAAAATAAAATATGATATGCAATGATGATCTAATGTATAACGTTCCAAATTGAAAATTTGGGATGTTACAAACCTACCCTCCTTAAGATGAATCTCGCCCTCGAGATTCGGGTTGGCTAGAAAATAGGTGAGGGTGGTCTTTGAGCAAATCTTCCTCTTGTTCCCAGGTGGCTTCATCCTCTGTGTGGTGGCTCCACTAAACTTTGCAAAACTTGATAACCTTGTTGTGGGTAACTCGGCTGGCAAACTCGAGGATCTTAATTGGTTTCTCCTCGTAGGTCAAATCGTTATCCAACTGAATAGTTTCCAAAGGCACTATATCTCTCAACGGTATGTCAGCCATCTCCGCGTGACATTTCTTTAACTGAGAAACATGGAACACATCATGAACTCCTGACAATCCTTCAAGCAATTCCAACTTGTAGGCCACTTCTCCCATACGCTCCAAAACTCGATATGGTCCTACAAACCATGGTGCTAACTTCCCTTTAACTCCAAAACGCTTTGTTCCCCGAAGTGGAGATAATCGAAGATAAGCTCTATCTCCGACTTCGTAAACTGTCTCCTTGCATTTAGAATCTGCATAACATTTCTGTCTGGACTGGGCTACCTTGAGCCTATCGCGAATCAACTTCACATTCTATTCAGACTCTTTAATCAAGTCAGGTCCAAACAACTGGCGGTCTCCAACTTCGTCCCATGACAACGGTGTCCTGCACCTCCTTTCATACAAAGCTTCGAAAGGGGCCATCTTTAAACTGGTTTGATAACTGTTGTTGTAAGAGAACTCTGCATATGGAAAATTATCGTCCCAACTAGATCCATAATCTAGCGCACAAGCTCTCAGCATATCCTCCAAAATCTGATTTACTCTCTCGGCCTGTCCATCTGTCTGTGGATGAAAAGCTGTACTGAACTCTAGCCTGGTACCCAAAGTTCCGTGCAACTGCTTCCAGAACTTTGAGGTAAACTGGGTTCCTCTATCTGATATGATACTCGTTGGAACTCCATGCAGACATACGATCCTGGTCATGTATATCTTTGCCAACTTAGCACTGGTGTAAGTGGTCTTTACTGGGATGAAATGAGCTACTTTCGTCAAGCGATCAACTACAACCCAAATCGAGTCATAGCCTGAACAAGTCCTGGGCAATCCCGTGATAAAATCCATGCCTAGCTTATCCCACTTCCATTCAGGTATCGGCAATGGTTGTAACAATCCTGCTGGCTTCTGATGCTCTGCCTTTACTCTCTGACATACATCACAAACTGCTACATACTCCGCAATATCCTTCTTCATTCCGGTCCACCAGAAAATATCATTCAAATCCAAATACATCTTGGTATTTCCTAGGTGAATTGAATATGGTGAATCGTGTGCCTCTTGCAAAATCAACTTCCTGATCTCCGGGTCATTGGGCACATAAACACGGTCTTCAAACCATAGGGTGTCGTGCTCATCCTCACGAAATCCTTTAGCTTTTCCTTTGCTTAGTTTCTCCTTAATAGAGGCAATCTCCTTGTCAGTCTTCTGAGCTTCTCTGATTCTATCCATCGAAGTTGACTGAATCTCCAATGCTGCTACATAGCCTCTCGGGGCTATTTCTAAACATAACTCTCAAAGATTTTCTGCTAACTCCATTGGTATTCCTCCCGTCATTAATGTATTGACGTGGCTCTTATGGCTTAATGCGTCAGCTACTACATTAGCCTTTCCGGGGTGGTAATGCAATTTCATATCATAATCCTTGATGAGCTCCAACCATCTCCTTTGTCTGAAATTCAACTCCTTCTGGGTGAAAATCTACTTCAAACTCTTATGATCCGTGTACACCTCACAATGGTTTCCAATGAGGAAATGCCTCCATGTTTTCAAAGCATGCACTGCGGCTGCTAACTCCAAATCATGCATGGCATAATTTAACTCATGAGGCTTTAGTTGTCTTGAGGCATATGAAACAACTCTCCCTTCCTGCATAAGCACTGCTCCAAGTCCTCGACGTGAAGCGTCGCAATACACCTCATAATCTTTGGTCCGGTCTGGCAAAATCAACACTGGTGAGGTAACTAAGCGTTTCTTCAACTCTTGGAAACTAGCCTCACATTCCTCTATCCATATGAACTTGGTATCTTTCTTCAACAACTCAGTCATAGGCTTCGCAATCTTTGAGAAATTCTCAATAAATCTCCGGTAGTATCCTGCGAGTCCAAGAAAACTCCGGATCTCTCCAACTGTTGTTGGGGCTTCCCACTTGGTCACGGTATCAACTTTAGTGGGATCAACTGCTATACCTTCTCCAGATATAACGTGTCCGAGGAATCCTACTTCCTTCAACCAAAACTCACATTTGCTGAACTTGGCATATAATTGATGTTCTCTGAGCTTTCCAAGTACCAAACGCAAATGCTCCTTGTGTTCCTCTTCATTCTTCGAATAAACCAGGATATCATCAATGAACACTACGACGAACTTATCCAAGAACTCCATAAACACTTTGTTCAACATGTTCATAAAATAGGCAGGTGCGTTAGTCAGACCAAATGACATAACGGTATACTCATACAGCCCATACCTGGTGGTAAAAGCTGTCTTCGGAATATCCTGTTCTCGAATCTTCAACTGGTGGTATCCTGATCGCAGATCGATCTTGGAAAATACCTTAGCTCCTTGCAATTGATCAAACAGATCATTAATCATCGGTAGTGGGTACTTGTTCTTGATTGTTACTTCATTCAATCCTCGATAATCAACAACCACCCTTAACGATCCATCCTTCTTTTCTACCAGAAGTACTGGCGATCCCCAAGGCGAAGAACTTGGGCGAATATATCCCTTATCCAGTAACTCCTTAATCTGCTTCTTAATTTCCACCAAATCCTTTGCTGGCATCATATATGGTCTCTTTGATATTGGCCTTGTGCCTGGCAATAGCTTAATAAAAACTCAATATCTCTATCCGGTGGCATGCCTGGCCACTCCTCTGGAAATACTTCAGGGAAATCCCTTACCACTGGTACTTCCTCCTGCACAACTCCTATTAGGCAATTTACTTGAGTCCTCTTTGGCACATGCCGGGATACATACTTGATCCTTCTCCCTTCTGGGGTGGTAAGCAAAATTGACTTACTAGCACATTCAATATTCCCTTCATACTTTGATAACCAATCCATGCCTAATATCACATCCAATCCTTGGGATTCCAATACTATTAGGTCTAAGGGAAAAACATAGTTACCAATCCTTAATGGTAACCGATCACACCATAGACTAGCCACATACTCTGCTCCAGGCGAGGTTACTAACATGGGTGACCTAAGGGCTTGGGTTGATAGGTTATACTTATCCACAAATCCCCTTGAGATGTATGAATGCGATGCACCAGTATCAAAAAGAACGAGTGCAGTAAATGACTTAACCAAAAACTTACCTATTACTGCATCGGGCTGAGCTTCAACCTCCTCCACGCTAACGTGGTTCACCTGTCCCCTGTTGAAAGGGTTCGGCTTCTTTCCAGAACTTCCATTGCCATTTCGGCCTTCAGGACATTCATTAGCATAATGTCCGGTCTTCTCACACTTAAAGCAAGTGACTTGGCTCAGGTCCTTCTTGGCTGGGGTTGATGGGTTGGTGCGATTCTGGCCGTTGCTTCCTCCATTGCCATTTCCATTCTTGGTGCCATTGTGATTGTGCGAGCTACCTCCTCCATGGGTATGCTGAAAATGTCCTCCCGGTCTAGGGGTAAAACGTGGCTTCTGCTGAGCTCCTGAATTGTACTTTCCTTGTCCATACTTCCTCTTGTGATTCTCAATTTGCTGCTGCTTGCCTTCAATCATAAGAGCACGGTCTACCAACTCCTAATAGTTGTTGAAGGTTGCTACCATCAACTACATGCTCAACTCATCATTCAGTCCTTCCAGAAACTTCTCCTGCTTAGCTGCATCCGTAGCAACGTCATCTGGGGCATAACGTGCTAACTTACTAAAGTCCTCCACGTACTGGCCAACTGTCCGTCCTCCTTCGCGCAAGTTGCGAAACTCACGCTTCTTCATGGCCATAGCTCCTGCTGAAACATGTGCAGTACAAAAAGCCTGCTGAAACTGGTCCCATGTGACAGTGTCGACTGGGAAAGTGGCGGTGAAATTCTCCCACCATGATGTTGCGGGTCCTTCTAGCTGATGTGCGGCAAACTTCACCTTCTCCGCATCTGTGCATCCTGCTGTGGTCAACTCCCTAGCTGTCTTGCGGAGCCAATCATCTGCTACTATCGGCTCGGTGCTACTGGAAAACACCGGCGGATTCAGCCTAAGAAAACGGGCTAAGTGGTCAACAGGTGGTGGTGGTGGTGGTGGGTTGTTGTTGTTGTTCCCCTGATTCTGATTCTGGACTTGCAATTGCATCAATGTGTTCTGCTGCTGGATCAACTGGGTGAGCTTCGATGGAAAGGCAAATCCGGGGTCACGTCTTGGAGGCATCTGAGGGTTTTAGAGAAGATGAGATGTAAGAATAGAGGGGGTCCAAAGAGAAAACACTACCCATATGCACATGAGGCAAAACAAACAATTCACTTCATTCAATCAAACAAGGGCATACAATCGATCTATCTATCGCAAAAGTGCTCGGACTACTATATTTACATGGTGGACTACTACAACTGATGAGGTGGTCTACTAGAAATATTCTTCGGTTGCAGACTCCATGATATCTGCTTCGGCTTCATCAACATAGTCATCATCGCTATCATCTGGATCCGAGTCGGTGTCGTCGATGATGATGTAGTCTTCCGGGCTAATCTCCTTGGGTTCTTCGTCTTCATCTACTGGTGTAGGGCCTCCCATAAATATTCCAATCTTCTTGATCAGGTCGTCATTCTTCTCCACCAATACTTCAATTTCTTCTTCATAATCTTCACGTGTAGCCTTGAGTTCTTCCTCCAGTTCCTTGATTCTAGTCTTAGCCTTCTTCAGATCTATCATGTCGGTGCACATCTGGTTCTCCTGTCGTCGAATGTGCTAGTTTAACTCTTGGATAAAAGCTGCGATTGATCTATCCTTCCTGGTGCTGATCAACTCCTAGTGTTCATCTCGGCGCGCACAAATCTGGTAGATAGTATCCTTAAGATCCTTGCGGTAGACTTCTCCAATGCGTCCCATGGCGATGTGAGCTTCCATGCTCTTTCCTAGACTCCAAGTTGGTGCATCAAAAGAAAACTCTATGGGCTCAGTGACTGGCATGAATGTCCTTCCTGGAACTTGAACTTGAATCATCCAGCGCTCTTCTTCAGGTAAAGTGGCGTTGTAGGTTCCTGTGAAGCTTGGTACTCCTATGTTCAGGTATCTAGTGACTTCCTTCAAGTGACGTCCAAAGGGTGTATCTTCATCCGGTTCCGTGAACTTGTTCCTTGCGTCTGCCATCCTAAATGAGTAGAAAAGATGAGAAGTCAGAAGAGAAGAGAATGGATAGTGATCTAGGTCTTTTAGTTTAGTGGTCGTGTCCTACAATCAGCGTGTGCTCTGATACCATCTCTGTAGCGACCAGACCTCAAACAGTCTGATCTCTGTGCTCCGGTGTCATCCCTGGATCAGTAATCTTGACACCACATAGTACTCAGAAGATTTATAACAGAGTAGCAATCACACACTTATTACATCGAGTGTCTCAAACGAGAACTTAATATAATAAATATGGCTTAAGGCCATCTAATAACGATAACAGCGGAAGGCTTGGAAGATAAGTGAGTCCATCAACTCCAACGGCATCACTGAGTATAGAACCACGACCTAAAACTCCTTAATCATCGTCTGAAAAGTCTGCAACATTAACGTTGCAGCCCGAAACGGGTCAGCACATGGAATATGATGGCAATGTAACACATAGAGAGTAATGGAATGAAACAACTATACTATATGCATATTTGGCTGGTGGAAAGCTCTATGGTTACAGTTTTGCGTAAAGCCAATTTTTCCCTACTTCAAAGGAATAAAATTTATTTAACTATCATGGTAGTTGTTAAACATTGAGAATGGTTGACACCATCCTCAATCCCAATTAAGCATCATCATTAAACATAACCCAACAAAATTAATTTAGAGTAACATGTTGAGATTCACATGATAATCTAAGTACTAGATACTCAAGATGTCCATAACCGGGGACACGGCTAACCATGATTAGTTTATTACACTCTGCAGAGGTTTGCGCACTTTTCCCCACAAGACTCGATCGCCTCCGTTTGGTTTCTCGCACTACATGGTGTTTGAGAAGACGGATGACCGAGACATAGTCTTTCAGAAGCGCTAGCACCTTACGATCGGGTAGACCGTACCACCTACATCCCCTACATCTGCTAGTCTACCACTGTAAGAGTTCGCACGACTTAGTCAACTATGCTAAAGCCCATAATAGCTTCTGGCTGCACACTGAAGTTTCTAGTATGAATAGTCTCATGATCCGTTTGAGCCTGGGTAGCGGTCCAAAAGAAAACAGGCAAGTCCTGGAATACCCAGGTGCCTCAATCCACCCAGATGTGTGTTTAAGTTGCCACCTTAGATAAACCATTAATTAACAAAACTCACATCTGTCATGGATATCACTCACCCAATCCACGTCTACTAGCATAGCATGGCATAATAAGCAAACGTAGAAGTAACTCCCAAAGGTTTGATAATAAACAGGTAATAGGTACTACCTCATCTACTTACCATCCCACAATTTAGTTAGATCGTAACCATGCAATGTGTGAGGATTGATCTAATGCAATAAAATTGGGTAGTAGAAAAGGTATGATCAAAGTGTTACTTGCCTTGCTGATGATCCGGGAAACCTAGCGATTCGAAGTAACAAGCGGCGCACTCCGGGTATTCTATCGCAGACAAACAAACAAGCATACAATAAGTACTCATCTAATGCACGGGTAAAACTCAAATAAGAGATCTAACCAGAAGGTTCAACTTAAGAACTCCGGTTGGCAAAAAGAATCAAATCGAACGAAGCAACGAAAGTCAAACGGCGAAAGAAAACAACTTCGTTCTACTAATCTGGATCTAGGGAAAATTTTACAGTAGCAAAATCTTGTTTAAGTTGATTAAACGGATAGAGGGTTTCGAGATGAAACTCTAGGCGCTTGAATCGCCTGATTCCGATAAACGAGCGAAAAGTTATACTAAAACGAAAATCGGATCAGGAATCGCGATTAGAGAAATCGCGGATTTAATCCGAGAAAAAGAAAAAAACGATGAACGCTCGCTAAATTAAATAAACCGGAAAAGCCGATATATTTAAAAAACCGAATCTAAAAAAACTGACGGAAAAACCGACAAGATAGCAGCAGCGGCAAGGCACTTGCCACGGCAGGCGGTCACTCTGTGCCCACGCTCCAGCTCATGCGCCAACGTGTCGCTCTGGGGGCCTCTCCAGGCGCGCGTGGCGGGAGGCTGTGCAGCCAGCGGTGCGCAGTGGCATGCGAAGCTGACAAGATCGCCATCGTGGCGAACGGTGGCGCCCCCAACGGTCCCTTTCTGCACTATTTGGGCGACTCAGACGGGCATTTAATGCCCTTGTCCCCTGCCGTCAGGGTTAGGTAGGGTGCACTGTACAAGTAACTGTACCAACCACCTCACTTTTTACATTTGTACCCTTCTCTGCGTTGCCACCTGTCGGTGACCCCTTTAGCGTATAAAAGGAGGCCCATGCGCAACGTAGAGGGGGTTGGTTCGGTTCGACTCATTCGTAACCCAGAAAGACACTACGCTATGCTCTCTCTAGAGCAAGAACACAAGATAATACAACCAAACAAGCAGCAGTAGGAGTGTTATCTCTCCGGAGAGCTCTGAAGCTAGGTAAACTGCTCGTGTGCTTCGCTTCGATCTGCTCTTCGTGCGACCTCCGCCCCCCGCCGAACCAAAAGGGGCCCGGTCCGCCGGCCCCATAGGTGTTCGTGGATCAGTTTCCCCGACATCTTTGGCGCGCCAGGTAGGGGGCGTCGAGATTGCGTGAACCTGATCCGGTGTTCACACGAGCTAGATCTTTCATTCCCTTCATCAACATGCCACCGAAGAAGAAGACTTCGGCGGCAGCCGCTCCGTCCACGTCACTTCCGCTACCGTTGGAGCAAACGGGTGGTGGAATGGACGCCGGCGGAAGGATGGATGTTGACGAGGAAGCTCATGATGCTGCCAGGTCCAAGAACAAGGCTGCACAAACCTCGGCGACTGTACATGTTCCACGCCACTCTCAGGAGGCGCAAGACCAACAGTGTCATGGCACTTGTAGTGCCATACGCATGATAGGCCAAGACCAAGCGGGTGGACCTCAGGGCGCTCAAGACCAGCATGCACGCCAGCATGCTGGCACGAGTGGGGCACGGTCGCCTGGACGGGATACTGCTCCTTCTAACATAGTTAGAAGTCCGAGCATGTCCCGCTCCTCGCGCCGTCCGCCACTGCCACCCACCACTCCAGCAGAAGCTTTGGCGCGAGCTCAACTTCTCCTAGATTACCCCCCGACGTTGGACAAGATCGACGAATGGAGGGCCACCATTCAGAGTCTTCGGCTACGCCAACGGCGACACTCCATGGCGGCCGAGCGCGTCGCCGCCGCGGCAGGGTTGCCGGGCGCGAGCCGGTGGCGACGAAACAGGTGGAGGTGCAACTACCATGCAATCACCACCCCGAAGGCCAAGATCGCCGACTCGCCGGATCCACCTCGACAGCGACTCCACCGCATCTTCGGATCCATGAGCTCGTCGCGATCAACGCCAAGTTCTTCATGATCGACAACAAGAAGACGCTCGGACTCGCATCGAGCACCAAAGAGAAGCGCGACGTCAATCCGACATGCGCGCTGGGCCCTCTGTTGATATGCATGCACCAAGGGAACCAGGCGATCTGCCGTACGTGGTAGGTTGCCCTGCGTTCACTCGTGAGCTGCGGCAAGTCCAGTGGCCCAGCACGAAGAACTTCAAGCCAGACGTACCGGAGAAGTACGACGGCAAGACGCATCCGTCGGAGTTCCTCAGCATCTACACCATTGCAGTGCAGGCTGCCGGGGGACGGGACGACAAGATCCTTGCCAACTACTTCCCGCTGGTGCTTAAGCCCAATGTCAGATCCTGGCTCATGCACTTGCCGGACAACTCCATATCCTCTTGGGCTGATCTGTGCCATCAGTTTGTCGGGACCTTCACAGGCGGACACAAGCCTCATGGCCAGGAGAGTGATCTTCATCTGCTCGCCCAGAAGGAAGGAGAGCCCCTGCGCAAGTACATTCAGAGATTCAGCAGTGTGCAGCACAACATCCCAGACGTCCACCCTGCTGCGGTGATCAGCGCGTTCCATCAGAACGTGCGGAACCGCAGGATGCGGGAGGAAATGGCGATGTGCAATATTAGGGACTTCAGTGAGTTATATGCACTGGTCGACAAGTGTGCACGTGCTGAGGAAGGGAGGAGACTCCCCGGAGAGACTGTAGGAGCGGGAGGATCTGACAGTGAAGATGCTGCCCCGGCAAGGAAAAACCGGCGGCGGAACAACAGAAGGAGGAAAGGCAAAGAGGTGTTAGTTGTTGAGCAGTCCGGCAACGGTGGTGGCACCAAGGAAACCAAAGCTGGTGACTCCGGCAAGGAGGTTGCCGCGGAGGTGGCGGTCGCCGACAAGCAGGACGGCACCAACAAGCAGTATTGCAAGATCCACCGCACCAAGGGCCATGATCTCCAGAACTGTAAGAAAGTCGAGCAGCTTGTTGAGCAACAGAAAGCTGAGTACGAGCGGCGCGACAAGGAGAAGGCCCAGGAAGGTGCTGGGGGATCCGGCAAGAAACGTCCCGGCCGAGGAGGACGCCGCGGCAAGGCCAAGCAGCGGCAAGGAGACAGACCTCCTCGCGGCCGCGACAAGGATGAAGATGACGATGATGATGAAGACATGGATGATGAGGAGACTGATGAGCAGGAATTCCAGAAAGCCACAAAGGTCATGTACGTTGACGGTGGTGCTTCTCTGCATACCTCGCACCGCAAGCTCAAGCAGTGGGTGCGGGAAGTTAATGCAGCAGAACCGCCCGTCGAGTCACGCAGGCCTCTGAAATGGTCCAGCACGCCTATCATCTTTGATATTCAGGACCACCCTGATCGCATAACTGCGGTCGGGTGCTTGCCGATGTTGGTTTCACCAACAATCCGCAACCTCAAGGTCACTAAGATGCTAGTTGACGGCGGGGCCGGCTTGAACCTGATTTCCTCCGCGGTGCTCCAGAAACTCCAGATCCCTAACAGCGAGCTCGAAGAGACCGGTACGTTTCAAGGAATCAACCCGGGAAGAAGCAAGCTGAAGGGAAAGATCACATTGCCGGTAACATTCGGCAGCGAGCTGAACTTCAGGACTGAGAGGGTCACGTTTGATGTTGCTGACTTTCCATTACCTTACAATGGAATTCTTGGCCGTCCGGCACTCGCCAAGTTCATGGCAGCCTCTCACTATGCGTACAACGTACTGAAAATGCCAGGCCCGATAAGTGTCATCTCTGTCCCTGGCGACAAGAAGGATGCTCTTATCTGTGCCGATAAGATCTACCGGGAAGCAGCAGCCGCAGCAGAACGCAAGACACTTGCCGCTGAAGCTCCCGGGGGGAAGAAGAAGACCAAGTCCGGCAAGAGCTCTGATGCCCACTCCGGCAAGCGCACCTCTTCGGAGTGTTGCGCTACCGTCGAGGACGCACCATCGAGCTCCACCGGCAAGTGTAAGAAGGCAATGGAAGCTCCACCTGAGACCAAGAAGGTGTCCGCCAAGGAGGACGGCACTGGTGGTACCTTCACCATCAGCGCCACTCTTGACCCCAAATAGGAAGGCGTGCTCATTGCTTTCCTGTGGGCGAATGTCGACGTGTTTGCATGGCAACCGTCTGATATCCCCGGTGTTCCCAGGAAAGTAATTGAGCACCACCTTGCCGTCTGTCCTCATGCGCGGCCCGTCAAGCAGAGAGTCAGGAAGCAGGCAGTGGAGCGCCAAGAATTCATCGCAGAAGAAATCAAGAAGTTGGAAGCAGCAGGCCTTGTCAGAGGAGTGCTCCATCCCACATGGTTGGCCAATCCTGTTGTCGTGCGCAAGGCTAACGGGAAATGGAGGCTTTGTATTGACTTCATTGATGTTAATAAAGCTTGTCCCAAAGACCCATTTCCCTTGCCGCGCATTGACCAGATTGTTGACTCCACAGCCGGATGTGATTTGCTTTCATTTCTTGATGCATACTCAGGATACCATCAGATCTTCATGGCGGAAGAGGATGAAGAGAAAACCGCATTTATCACCCCGTGTGGCACGTACTGCTTCGTACGGATGCCTTTCGGTTTGAAGAATGTTGGTTCAACATTCGCAAGAGTAGTCCACCACGCTTTTGAGCCGCAGATGCACAGAAATGTGGAAGCCTACATGGATGACATAGTGGTCAAAAGCAAGAACAGGGCGACCCTGATTCAAGATTTAGACGAGACATTTGCAAATCTGCGCAAGATCAACCTCAAGCTTAACCCCGAGAAGTGCGTGTTTGGAGTTCCTTCTGGCAAGCTTCTCGGGTTCTTCGTGTCTCAGCGGGGAATTGAAGCCAATCCCGACAAGATCAAGGCCATTGAGCAGATCGAAGCACCAAAGCGCGTCAAGGATGTACGAAGGCTTGCCGGTTGCGTGGCTACTCTCAGTAGGTTTATCTCTAGATCTGCTGAGCGCGCCCTGCCATTTTTCAAAATTTCAAAAAAGGCAGGTCCAACGAAATGGACTCCGGAGGCGGAGGCTGCGCTGCAGGACTTGAAGAGATACCTGTCCTCCACTCCAACACTTGTCGCACCTAAGCCGCAAGAAAAGTTGCTACTGTACATAGCGGCAACCAATCAAGTGGTTAGTGATGCGTTAGTGGTGGAGAGGGAGGCAGATGATGAGCCAGCAACCACGGCAGATGCATCCAGCGACAAGCAGGGGGCTTCGCCGACAAGCTCTAGTCCCGACAAAGATGGATCTGCGCAGGAGCATGATAAGATGCAGAAGAGAATAGTGCAGCGTCCAGTTTACTTTGTCAGTTCCCTTCTACAGGGGGCTAGATCAAGGTACTCTGGGGTGCAGAAGTTGCTTTTCGGCCTCCTCATGGCCTCGAGAAAGCTGCGCCATTACTTCCAAGCACATGAGATCACAGTCGTCACTCGCTTTCCGCTGAAGAGGATACTGCAAAATCCAGAAGCGACAGGCAGGATTGTCGAGTGGGCACTGGAACTGTCAAGCTTTGGCCTCAAGTTTGAGAGCACTTCAACTATCCAAAGCAGAGCATTGGCAGAGTTCATAGCAGAATGGACGCCAACTCCAGATGAAGAAATTCCAGAGACGAGCATCCCCGTCAAAGAGGCAAGCAAAGAGTGGTTGATGTACTTTGATGGTGCCTTCTCGCTGCAAGGCACCGGTGCGGGCGTGCTGCTTGTCGCACCCACCGGAGAGCACCTCAAGTACGTAGTCCAGATGCACTTTCCCAAGGAGCAAGCAACCAACAATACTGCAGAGTATGAAGGATTGCTTGTCGATCTCAGAATTGCAGCAGACCTTGGGATCAAGAAGCTCATTGTCAGGGGTGACTCACAGCTTGTCGTCCGCCAAGTGAACAAGAACTACCAGAGTCCATTGATGGAAGCATATGTTGATGAAGTGAGGAGGCTAGAAGAGCACTTTGACGGCCTACAGATGGAGCATATCCCAAGAGCTCAGAATGACATTGCTGATGGCCTGTCAAAGTGCGCCGCACTAAAGTTACCTGTGGAACCAGGGATCTTTGTGCTCAAGTTGACTCAACCATCCGTAACACCATCAACTGGACAAAGCAAGAAGAGGAAGTTGGTTTCTGGTGACTACTTTCCGGCAGAGCTCCCCGAAGCCGCCGCCAAGAAAGTCCCCAAGATCAACACCAAGGATGCTGAGGGGCAGTCTACTCCGGCAAGCCTTATGGTCTGTTCCGTTGAAGCAGACGCTCCCGACAAGTTTTGCTCCGGCAAGCTTGCCGGGGAACAGCAAGCTCCGGCAAGGCCGCAAGTCCTTGCCGTAGAAGCAGATGTTCCCGCAGCAGCAGATGTGCCTTTAATCCTTGTTGTCGAGCCACAAGCTCCAGCATGGGCACAGCAGATTGTCCATTTCCTTCAGACAGGAGAACTTCCCGAAGAGCAAGAAGAAGCGGAAAGAGTAGCCCGGCAGTCAAGTATGTACCAGTTTGTCGATAGCATACTGTACAGAAGAAGACTCAACGGTGTGAAATTGAAGTGTATTTGCCGGGAAGATGGACAAAAGCTATTGGCAGAGATACACGGAGGCACATGTGGCCACCACATTGGCGCAAGAGCACTTGCCGGCAAAGCTTTTCGGCAAGGTTTCTTTTGGCCGACAGCCCTCCAGGATGCAACTGCACAAGTAACCAAGTGTGAAGCGTGCCAGTTCCACTCCAAACAGATACACCGGCCAGCTCAAGCTCTCCAGACGATCCCTTTATCCTGGCCATTTTAGGTCTGGGGGCTCGATATCCTCGGCCCTTTCCCCCGAGCTGTCGGGGGCTTTGAGTACTTGTACGTTGCAATCGACAAGTTCACAAAGTGGCCGGAAGTGCAGCCAGTGAGGAAGGTGACAGCACAGTCAGCAGTCAAGTTCTTCAGGTCAATTGTTTGCCGTTTCGGGATCCCTAACAGGATCATCACCGACAACGGCATGCAATTCACGAGCTGCACCTTCATGCAGTACGTCCAAGACCTTGGCGCCAAGGTCTGCTTCGCTTTTGTTGCTCATCCGAGAAGCAACGGTCAAGCAGAGAGGGCAAACGCTGAAGTGTTGCGCGGGCTCAAGACCAGAACTTTCGGCAGGCTGCGCAAGTGCGGAAGAAACTGGATCGAGGAGCTGCCGGTGGTTCTTTGGTCGATCAGAACAACGCCAAATCGAGCCACTGGTCAGACACCTTTCGCTCTAGTCTATGGAGCAGAGGCAGTTCTCCCCACGGAACTCGTATACGGATCGCCTCGAGTGCTCGCTTATGATGAGCTTGAGCAAGAGCAGCTGTGACAAGACGACGCGCTGCTCCTTGAGGAAGATCGTCTTCAGGCTGCTGTACGAGCTGCTCGATACCAGCAAGCTTTGCGCCGCTACCATAGCCGCAAAGTTAAAGCCAGAAGCTTCGAGGAAGGCGACCTTGTTCTTCGGCGCGTTCAATCCGCCAAGAATTCCAACAAGTTGACGCCGAAGTGGGAAGGCCCTTATCGGGTGAAACGAGTCACAAGGCCCGGCGCTGTCCGCCTTGAGACCGAAGATGGCATTCCGGTGAGCAACTCCTGGAACATAGAACATCTTCGTAAGTTTTTCCCGTAGGGCGCGGTTGCCGGAACCCGTTCCGGCAACCACCTTTTGTACAAGTCTTGCCGCTGTTGCATGTAATCCTTTGTACAAAGCCGGGCGCAGATCCCGTGCATAAATAGAACCTCATGTGCTCCGCACAACTTGTCCATTTCATGCATTAGTTTCCTTTCTTTCATGTGTTATCTGACATTTTGTGCAGCACATACATCCGGTAAGCAATAACGAGCCGAAGGGCTCCATATTATTATTTTCTCTTCTTTCTTCTTTTTTCAACAAAGGAAAAGAAGGTTCCCTCGCACACATGTTTGCCGGGGGGGAAGGAGAAGATTGTGGTATGGACCAGGCGTCGTTCAAGCAAAGTTTTGCCTTGCCGGGAAGCAAACGATAGAAAAGCTAAGTTGCCAAAAATTTGAGCAATCAGTTTTTAAATTTTTGAGTTATCTTCCTCGAACGACCCTGCTTTGTATGGAAAACCTGTGCGCGGAGGAACCAACTCGTGGCTAGTTGCGCCCTTACTTTGTTTCGAGTCCGCTCAACAACTTAAGTGTGTTGCATCTAGTCGCGACAAGGTTTCTTGTCGGAAGCAGCGCCGCCAGCAGGCTGCTGAAGTTCCGCACTCAGCGCTCGCGGCTCGGGTGCCTGCGCCGACAAGTTCCCTAGAAGCGTAGGGTAAAAACATACAAAGGAAGGAATCTAGTAGAGGAAATAACATAGCAATTGATAACAGAAATAAAGTTATATTACAAGATAACTTGTCGCAGCTCTAACAGAATGTTTTCATAACATGATTAGCAGCGACAAGGGAAAAGAAGAAATGGGCGGCCTAGTCTACGCGTCCGCCCTCGACCCTCTTAATCTCGCTCACCTTGTCCACAATGGGTGCGACAAGGGCCTCGAGTGCGTCCCGATCGGCGTCTGGCGGCAAGGACTTGAGGACGTTGGTGAAGCTGAGGCCTGGATTGCGGAAGGCCACCTTCCTCAGCACCTTCTGGAGAACCCCGGCGCAGATTTTGCGCGACTCGTCGGCCAGCTGCTTTGGGATCCTCTCCCGGAGCCGCTGGAGTGCCGTCGCCACGCCCTTGAAGAACAAGCTGAGCTTGGCGCTGGGTTGGAGATTCTCGTCAGAAGGATACCCAAAGTCCTCCATCCCCAGCTACGCCAGCTCCTCGTTGATGACTGTGGCAGTATTCACTAGACCCTCGGTCCAGTGCTCCACAGTGTCTCTGAACGAGTTCTGGGTAACTGCAATGCTCTCCAGCAGCGCCGCGCCAGCCTTGACCTTCTCCGATAAGGTCTTCTTCCACTCCTTGGCGGCCTCCAGCGTCTGCGTCAGCGTGGCCAGCTTCAGCTCCAGGTCCGCGTTGGAATCCTTGGCGGCACTGAGCTCCTTGCCCCTCTCCGCGAGAAGACCTTGCAGCTCACCGTGGGCGGCAGCATCCTTCTCACGCTCACGCTTGAGCGCGGCAAGATCCTCACCGCTCTTCCCAATGTTGGCCTCCAGCTGCGCCACCTTCTCCTCCAGCTCTTTCTTGGCGGCCTCTGCGATTGCCGCAGCATCCTTTGCTTCCTTGAGCGCCCCGCCAAGTGCTTGCTCACGCTCGGCGAGCTCCTCCTCGTAGCTGTCGAGGTTGGCCTTCCGCTGCACCAATTCACCTTCTCACGTGGATTGCTTCTCGGCGGCCAGCCTTTGCTCCTCCTCAGCTTCGGCCTTCTCGAGAAGGAAGGTCGTGCGCTCCTCGTCGAGTCGCTCCCGCTCCTGTGCCAGGGACCGGAGAGCTTCTTGATTTTGGCCCCGGAGCTCCTCTGCGCGCTTCTCCATGTCAACTCCCGCCTTCGCGACAAGTGCTTCCCGGGAAGCCAGCTTAGCTTGCCGGGCGCGGTAGAGTGAGAGCAGCTTCCGCAGCAGCTGCTCCTCCTCAGGCTCGCCACTACTGCTGCTGGGCGCGTCGACCAACGACAGTCCAGCAGAGGCGAGCACCTCCCCGTCGAAAGTTTCCCCCTCGACCGGCGCCCTGGAGCTCGACGCCCAGGGTAGCTTGATGAAGATATCGTCGCCGGCCTTCAACTAGGCGCCTGGCTGGGGCTCCTCGGAGCCCGGCCCCGCAGCAGCGGCAGAGGGATTGGCGGTCGGCGCAGCGCCTGCCGCTCCTGCGGCCTTAGGGTCGTCAGTGCGATTGCCCGACCCCTCGCCGGCTTCTGCGGCGGCAGCCTTGGTGGCCTCCTCGCCGGCGGTCTCATCAGCACCGGCCCCTTCCTCGCTGGCGCCCTCTGTCTCCATTGGCTCAGCCGCAGGTGGGTCTGAAGAACGAAGAAGGGAGAAAAATCAATCAAAATTCCAAGAGAAGAAAATCAGAAGAAGAAGAATCCAAGGGAAAGTTTTTGGACAAGTGGATTACCTGTGCCAAGATCTACAGTTGCGGTCTCGGCCGCCGCAGGATCGACGGTGCTGCCCCTTGCCGGAGAGTTCTCCCTTGCCGGAGAGCGCTCCCTTACCGGGAACCCCTCCCTTGGCGGCATAGTCGAAGCAGATGGCACTTCAGGACCAGCTTCCGGGCGCTCCTGATGTGGCTGCTCTGCTCCTACACAAGTCAACAAGCAAGATATCAACAAAGGAAAAAGCACTCATGCGCGCCCGACAGCAGAAAGCTAACTATGAACTTACGCTGGGGGCTGCTTTGAGGAGTGATTGCCGGGTCCGTCAAGGTGGTCTCGGACCCACCTCCTGCTGACAAGGTGGGGTCATCCTCGATGACAATCACCGCGGCCTTGGCCCTCTTCGCCGCTCTCTGGGCCAGCGTCCTGAAAAGAAAGGAGTCCAGATTGAAGCAAGTCAGACACAAGATATAAGCAGCAAGATCGAAGAACTACAAGAGCACCAAAGAAACTTACTCTTCTTCCTCCTCGTCGGAGCTGAGCGCGGAAAGATCGAAGTCCAGCCCTCCTCCGGTGCGGCGAGGCAGAGGAGTAGGATCCCTTGCCCGCTTGGCGGGGGCGGGGGCGGTGGCCCGGGAAGATCCAGCTCCAGTCGCCGCTGCTGCGTGAGGCGCTCCCGCGGCAACATTGCTTGCCGCGGTAGAGCGCGTCGCACGGCTCGGCGGCTATTGACCCGGCTGCCGCCCCGCTGCGTCCCCGGCCCTGCGAAGGCGCCTTCTTGGCGGGGCCGAGGGCTCCGCCCGCGGCAAGTTTTCTGAATGCTCGGGCTCCTCCTCGCCGGCCTCGCTCGGCTCGGCTTCAGAACCGGCAGGCTCTTCCTCGCCAATGAACTCCGCGCACTCGGCAAGGTTTGCCGCCTCTGCAGCCTCCGCCTCCTCCACGGTGAACCCGAACACGCCCGCGGCAGCTGCGGCCGCAACCTCTTCCGCCCTATGGCGATGCGCTGCAGCTCCTCGTCGGTGGTGTCACGAGTGAGGCTCTTCTGCTCGTCAGCGTGGACTGGCACTTCTTCCAAGTTGTCGAAGAACGCTTGCACGACATCATCCGTAGGCTCTTGCCAAGTTGGGACGATTCCGTGTGAATCGCACAACGGCATCATGGCACGGATCCGGTCAAGCAAAGAATTATTGCACAAAGGAACTACGCCCCTCGGCAGCGTGAATGGGTGCTGGGGGTCACGTTTGAGCAACTCCAGGAGCATTGCATCCAGCTCCAAGACGGTGAAGTTGTAGTTGAGGCCCGGCCGCAGCCTCATAATGTCCGCCGAGTTCTTGAATTCCCAGGCGGGCCTCCCCCTTTCCTGCAGGGGGGCGATGCAGCGGCGGAGTAAATCTGCGCCTACAGCGCCTACAGTGAGCCCGGCAAGCCTGAGGCGAAGGATCCTAGTAATGGCGATCTTCAGCCTCTCGTCTTCCGGGTCCACGTTGCTCCAGTCATGGCTGCGCACTATTGGAGCTTGGCGCACGGCGGTGAAGGGCTGTGGATTCTCCTCGACGATCCAGCACCACTCCGCTCTCCACTCATCCCACTTGCTGCGGAGCTCACCCTCCAAGTACGCCTCCTTCTTGCCGACTCTCGAGATCCAGGCGATCCCTCCGGCAAGCGGCTCTCCTCTCTCTACCCGAGGTATGAAGTAGTGGCGGAAAAGGGCAACACTTGGGTGGACTCCGACAAAGTTTTCGCACAAATGTGCGAAAACTGCCATGGTCAGAACGGCGTTGGGGGTGAAGTCAAGGAGGCGGAAGCCGTATGTGTTCATGATATCACAGAAGAACTCCGAGAAGGGCGGGCAGAGCCCGCAATAGAAGAATAGCGCGAAGAATGGGTACCCGTTTGGAGCCAGCTCCGAAGCAGCGGCCGGGAGTACCCTCGTGCGCGGATGCGCACGCATCTTCGTCGCCCAAAAGAGGTAGAAGTACTCCCTCGGCTCCTGCATGCCGAGCTGGGGGGAGAAGATCGCCCGCTCCTTCCACAGCGCCGCGAGCCGCTGCGCCTCGGCCGACTTCACGCCCTTTCCCTTGTCGGCTTTCAGAGCCATGGCGGAGGTGGTGGGGGAGGTCGACGGCGTTGGTGATGCTGGTGGCAATGGGGGGCGGAGCGCTGCTCTCTCGGCTTCGAGAAGAAGGGGGGAGCGGCGGAGGTTCGTGAAGGTGGAGTAGTAGTAACCAGCGAGGGGGAACGAACTGCCCCTGTTTCCTCTGCTTATAAAGAGGGACGGGGCGGACGTTTCGCCCTTCTGAATAAAGAACCACCCACGATCTCTCCCACGATGCCGCATTCAACGCGTGCCGTTAGGGGAGAGCGCGGTGGATACGGAGCGAGATTCGGCGTGGCCCAGCCCGTGTGTGCCCGTGCCCTATCTTGGGCCTGGCCCAACAGCGCTCGGCACCGTGTCTGGCCCAGGCCCGGGGGCTCCTGTCGGTGTACTAGAATAGGGGTACCCTAGTACCCCGAACTTGTGCACGGGCAGTTGCAGCACCCCGCGGCAAGGCTTGCCGGGCGAACGCCAAGATCCTCTGCGGTTCCCTTGGAGCCATTCAAGAACAAAGTATTTAAGCTCAGGAGACAAGGCCCCAGCAAGAGGAGCTTGCCGGGAAGGCCAACCAAGGCACTTCAAGGAACTTGCCGCGACGCGCCGCGTGCTCCGGCAAGGCAACAAGGCCCCGGCAAGAGGAGCTTGCCGGGAAGACCAACCAAGGTACCTCGAAGCCCGGTGAGCGACAAGCCTCCGGACCCAACAAGATAGCAGCAGCGGCAAGGCGCTTGCCACGGCAGGCGGTCACTCTGTGCCCACGCTCCAGCTCATCCGCCAACGTGTCGCTCTGGGGGCCTCTCCAGGCGCGCGTGGCGGGAGGCTGTGCAGCCAGCGGTGCGCAGTGGCATGCGAAGCTGACAAGATCGCCATCATGGCGAACGGTGGCGCCCCCAACGGTCCCTTTCTGCACTGTTTGGGCGACTCAGACGGGCATTTAATGCCCTTGTCCCCTGCCGTCAGGGTTAGGTAGGGTGCACTATACAAGTAATTGTACCAACCACCTCGCTTTTTACATTTGTACCCTTCTCTGCGTTGCCACCTGTCGGTGACCCCTTTAGCGTATAAAAGGAGGCCCATGCGCAATGTAGAGGGGGTTGGTTCGGTTCAACTCATTCGTAACCCAGAAAGACACTATGCTATGCTCTCTCTAGAGCAAGAACACAAGATAATACAACCAGACAAGCAGCAGTAGGAGTGTTATCTCTCCGGAGAGCTCCGAAGCTGGGTAAACTGCTCGTGTGCTTCGCTTCGATCTGCTCTTCGTGCGACCTCCGCCCCCCGCCGAACCGAAAGGGGCCCGGTCCGCCGGCCCCATAGGTGTTCGTGGATCAGTTTCCCCGACACCAACTCTCTCCGTGGATCATTGAGTTGCGTAGAATCTCTAGGATCAACCAAAATGAAAAATGAAATATTATATGCAATGATGATCTAATGTATAACATTCCAAATTGAAAATTTGGGATGTTACAAGTCACCTATTATGTGTTATGATCCGTTAACCCTGAAGTGACAATAATCGGGATACTTACCGGTGATGACTATAGTTTGAGGAGTTCATGTATTCACTATGTGCTAATGCTTTGTTCCGGTTCTCTATTAAAAGGAGGACTTAATATCCCTTAGTTTCCGTAAGGACCCCGCTGCCACGGGAGGGTAGGACAAAAGATGTCATGCAAGTTCTTTTCCATAAGCACGTATGACTATATTCGGAATACATGCCTATGTTATATCAATGAACTGGAGCTAGTTTTGTGTCACCCTAGGTTATGACTGTTACATGATGAACCGCATCCGGCATAATTCTCCATCACTGATCCATTGCCTGCGAGCTTTCCATATATTATTCTTCGCTTATTTACTTTCCCATTGTTATTGCTATCATCACTACAAAATACCAAAAACATTACTTTTACTACCGTTACCTTTTACTACCGTTACCACTACTATCATATTACTTTGCTACTAAATACTTTGCTGCAGATACTAAGTTTCCAGGTGTGGTTGAATTGACAACTCAGCTGCTAATACTTGAGAATATTCTTTGGCTCCCCTTGTGTCAAATCAATAAATTTGGGTTGAATACTCTACCCTCGAAAACTATTGTGATCCCCTATACTTGTGGGTTATCAGTATTAAGCTATAAAAACGGAGTAACACCTTAAGCATGATGACATGATGTAGACAAAGTAAACCCAAACAATACGAATAAACCCCATCTTTTTATCCTTAATGGCAACAATACAAATACGTGTCATGTCCCTTTATGTCACTAGGATTGAGCACCGCAAGATTCAACCCATCAAAAAGCACCTCTGCCATTGCAAGATAAATCAATCTAGTTGGCCAAACCAAATAGATAGATCGGAGAGAAATACAAAGCTATAACAAAAAGAATTCAGAGAAGACTCAATTAATATTCATGAATAATCTGACCATAAACCCACAATTCATTGGATCCCAACAAACACACCCCAAAAGAAGATTACATCGAATATAACTCCAAGAAGATCAAGGAGAACATTGTATTGAAGATCAAAGAGAGAGAAGAAGACATCTAGCTACTAGCTATGGACCCGTAGGTCTGTGGCGAACTACTCACCCATCATTGGAAGGGCAACAAGGATGACAGAAGCCCTTCGTGATTGATTCCCCCTCCGATAGAGTACCGGAGAAGGCCTCAGATGGGATCTTGGAAGAAGTGAAACGGTGGCAGAAAAGTGTTTCGGGTGGCTCTCTGATGTATTGAGAATATTTGAGAATTTATAGAGGTGGAATTAGGTCAAGATGTGCCACGAGGGGCCCACAAGCCCAGGGTGCCCCTAGTGAGCTTGTCACTCCCTCGTGGCTTGTTTGGTCTTCTTCTGAACCTTCTAGGGTCTCTCTTGGTCCAGAAAAATCATCAAAAAGTTTCGTAGCATTTGGACTCCGCTTGGTATTGATTTCCTGAAAAGCCAAAAACAAGCAAAAAATAGCAGCTGGCACTGGCACTAGATTAATAGGTTAGTCCCAAAACTGATATATAATTGCATGTAAAACATCCAAGCTTGATACTATAATAGCATGGAACAATAAAAAATTATAGATATGTTGGAGTGCTCATGATGCCACTGTTGGGAAACGTAGTAGAAAACAAAAAAGCGCACCTACGATCACCCAAGATCAGTATGAAAATGCATAACGGGTTGGATCACGATCGTTACCATCACTGAGTTGTAGTGGAAGAAGAATGTGTCGGTGTAGATCGTACTTGCAGCCCCTCAAACCATCGATGAACAATCCTTCATACCGCCCATGAAAAGTCCGTCGAACTCAAGACCAAAAGCACATCCTCTCTACTTGGTTGCAAGCGTGCAACCTTCACGATTTGGCAGCGCTTCACCGTCCGGAGCTAATCATCACCGGAGAATTAGAGGGAGGAGATTAGAACCACACAGGGCTTCCAATTATGAGGACAAGAGGATTAGCCTAGCTCTAATTAGTTAACTAGGACCAACTAGAACTAGAGCTAGAAGAACTAGAGGAGGCTCCAAAACTTGTATGTATACGAAAGAGCAAATCCTCATGTATATATAGGTTGGAGGGGGAGGAGAGTGTAGCCACAAGGGGAAAGGTTTCCCCCTTGGGGTGCCAACCTAGGAGAGTGAGGAGGATCCCCCCCCCTGTCCAATTCCGCCTCCTTCCTCACGAAGGAGGCACTTTTCCCACTTGGGCCTTTTTGGCCCAAGTTGCCTTCCACCTCTTGGCCTGTTGATATTTAAATTAAATATAAAATGTTCTAAACACTTCTAGAATATTATATATGTATATATTAAAATCTCCAAAAACTTTTTCCACCTATATGTAATTTATCAATAATACCCGGTATTATCTGATACTCACCGAAAACCTTTCAGTGACCCCGAAACACTTCCGGATCCTCTCGGAACTATTTCGAATATTCATGCGATAATTACATAAATATATTCTCATGAATCTCATCCTACTAAGACTCATCATATCATGATTTCCTTAAGCTAGTGACCCCATAGGTTATGTAACTCACAGACATGGACGAACCCGTTCGTTCAATGACTGACAGCGGGACCGTGGACGTTCGTATTGGTCCTTGTGAGTACAAGAATGATATTTGAGTGAACCTTTGATTATCATGTGATGTACCCTTTGCTTCGTGATACTTCACAAAACCCAGGATGCATCGGTATCCTCCTGAGTAATCACCATGCTCACTATACTGAAATCCTCATTGCTAGTTTTGTTCTTCTTTCTTGTTATTATGTTCTTGCATCCCTGTGACGAATTCACGCGTGTTTGGCCAGACGATGATTGATGCCATCACACCGAGAGGGCCCTAAGAATATTGCTCCATCGCCGGAGGAGGAAATCCCACTCTCGAACTATCCAGTCCCTTGTCAAACTTTCCGATGAACCTGTAAGTTGTCGCTATGATCACTGTGTTACAGGTGATGTTTGAGCAACCCCAAAGCCCACCGTACAGTAAGAATTGACCGCGATACTCTCATGGTCTATTGAGCAATATCACATGTTAACACTCCATGTTATTACAACTGAATACAAATGATATTAATCCAATCCACAACAAACAAGTTTGGGTTACTTCAATATGATCATTCTTCCAACATCATAATCTCAATGTTGTTTCAGGATCATTGTTACACTTAAAGATATCCTAAGATCCGGAAAACGTGATCACCAACAATATAATAGCTGATAAGTATTGAAGTCCTAGAGGCGAGATTAAGAACTTTTTATTTACCATTCATCACTCCACATGTGCATATGAGTTTTGCATTGAATCGCATATTCCAGGATCATAGCAGTTATAACATAGAATATAGACTCTATAATTACGAATATGGAAATATAATAATACAAATATTATTTCCTCTAGGGCATATTTCCAACAGAAGGGTGAAGCAATATAGTAGCTGATAAGTATTTCCCTCAGTGAGAATCGGAGTTATCGAACCAATAGGAGAACCACGCAAATCCTCGTCAATAGCACCTACACAAAAAAGCAAATATTTGCACCCAACGCGGGCAAGAGGGTTGTCAATCCCCTTGAACTCATTACTTGCAAGGATTAAATCTAGTAGTGGTAGATATATAAAAAGAAAAGTGAAATAAAAGTAAACAAATTGCAGGAAGGTATTTTTGGTTTTAGTAATATGATTAAAGTAGACCCAGGGGCCATAGTTTTAACTAGAGGCTTCTCTCTCGAAATAATAACATACGGTGGGTAGACAAATTACTATTGGACAATTGATAGAAAAGCACATGATTGTGATGTTATTCATGGCAATGATCACATATATAGGCATCATGTCTGTGACAAGTAGATCGACTCCTACCTGCATCTACTACTACTACTACTCCACCAATCGATCGCTATCCAGCATGCATCTATGGTGTTAAGTTCATGACAAGCAGAGTAATGCTTTAAGCAAGATGACATGATGTAGACAAAGTAAACTCAAGCAATATGAATAAACCCTATCGTTTAATCCTTAATGGCAACAATACAAATACGTGTCTCGCTACCCCTTCTGTCAAGAGGCACTACAAGAAATATGTCAACTTGCGACCATCACTATTGGTCACTGAAAGGTCATTGTTTTCATTTGCGACCTTTTTGTGACCAAAAACAGAAGCTCAAAAGCTGGCGGTCGTGAACTGAAATTAACGACCTTCTCTGTGAGAAGGTCATGGAATTTCACGACCAAACAAAAGGTCATTGATTCTATGACCTTTTGTTTTGGTCGCTAGCTCTTTGCCCAGGCCACGTCAGATCCGACGTGGCAAAATTGCGAGCATTTGAAAAGGTCGTTACTTAGAATGAGCCTGTTCCAGTTCGGTGTCTATATGAGCCAAGCCCATTAATTATTTTTTCTAGCAATTTATGTCAGCTACATGGGCCGAGGCCAAGAATTCAGCCTTCTACAGTTCATTTATTTTTGGGGCCTCAAACTTTTTATAGTCCATTTCAATTTTGGGCCTCCATAACAAAATTGTTCCAGCGACAGTGAAATAGAGGGAATTCAAACAAGCATGTATCTTAAACAGCAACGGGTGACAATTTTATTTCTTTCAACACAAAAAAGATTCCTTAAACAGCCACATATACAATAGTAGGTACATTCAAGCACAGGAAGTACTACCAAGGAGCTAAAACATGTACTAACAGCAAACATGTACATTCAAGCATCCACGTGTACAACAGGACTGTAGCTACCTGATGTCTACTACACAACCTTCTTCTTGTAGGCGTTGTTGGGCCTCCAAGTGCAGAGGTTTGTAGGACAGTAACAAATTTCCCTCAAGTGGATGACCTAAGGTTTATCAATCCGTAGGAGGCGTAGGATGAAGATGGTCTCTCTCAAGCAACCCTGCAACCAAATAACAAAGAGTCTCTTGTGTCCCCAACACACCCAATACAATGGTAAATTGTATAGGTGCACTAGTTCAACGAATAGATGGTGATACAAGTGCAATATGGATGGTAGATAAAGGTATTTGTAATCTGAAAATATAAAAACAGCTAGGTAACTAATGATAAAAGTGAGCACAAATGGTATTGCAATGCTAGGAAACAAGGCCTAGGGTTCATACTTTCACTAGTGCAAGTCCTCTCAACAATAATAACATAATTGGATCATATAACTATCCCTCAACATGCAACAAAGAGTCACTCCAAAGTCACTAATAGCGGAGAACAAACGAAGAGATTATGGTAGGGTACGAAACCACCTCAAAGTTATTCTTTCCAATCAATCCGTTGGGCTATTCCTATAAGTGTCACAAACAGCCCTAGAGTTCGTACTAGAATAACACCTTAAGACACAAATAAACCAAAACCCTAATGTCACCTAGATACTCCAATGTTACCTCAAGTATCTGTGGGTATGATTATACAATATGCATCACACAATCTCAGATTCATCTATTCAACCAACACATAGAACCTCAAAGAGTGCCCCAAAGTTTCTACCGGAGAATCACGACGAAAACGTGTGCCAACCCCTATGCATAGGTTCATGGGCGGAACCCGCAAGTTGATCACCGAAACATACATCAAGTGAATCACGTGATATCCCATTGTCACCACAGATACGCATGGCAAGACATACATCAAGTGTTCTCAAATCTTTAAAGACTCAATCCGATAAGATAACTTCAAGGGGAAACTCAATCCATTACAAGAGAGTAGAGGGGGAGAAGAAACATAAGATCCAACTATAATAGCAAAGCTCGCGATACATCAAGATCGTGCCAAATCAAGAACACGAGAGAGAGAGAGAGAGAGAGAGATCAAACACATAGCTACTGGTACATACCCTTAGCCCTGAGGGAGAACTACTCCCTCCTCGTCATGGAGAGCACCGGGATGATGAAGATGGACACCGGAGACGGATTGCCCCCTCCGGAAGGGTGCCGGAACGGGTCTAGATTGGTTTTCGGTGGCTACGGAGGCTTCTGGCGGCGGAACTCCCGATCTATTGTGCTCTCCGATCGTTTTAGGGTATATGGATATATATAGGCGGAAGAAATACATCAGGGGAGCCACAAGGGGCCCACAAGGGTGGAGGGCGCACCCAGGGGGTGGGCGCCCCCCTGCCTCGTGGCTTCCTTGTTGCTTCCATTACATACACTCCAAGTCTTCTAGGTTGCTTCCGATCCAAAAATAAGTTCCGTGAAGTTTCAGGTCAATTGAACTCTGTTTGATTTTCCTTTTCTACGATACTCTAAAACAAGGAAAAAACATGAACTGGCACTGGGCTCTGAGTTAATAGGTTAGTCCCAAAAATAATATAAAAGTGTATAATAAAGCCCATAAACATCCAAAACAGAAGATAATATAGCATGGAGCAATCAAAAATTATAGATACGTTGGAGACGTATCAGCATCCCCAAGCTTAATTCCTGCTTGTCCTCGAGTAGGTAAATGATAAAAAAAGAATTTTTGATGTGGAATGCTACCTAACATATTTATCTAAGTAATTCTCTTCTTTTTGGCATGAATGTTCAGATCCATAAGATTCAAGACAAAAGTTTAATATTGACATAAAAATAATAATACTTCAAGCATACTAACTAAGCAATCATGTCTTCTCAGAATAACATGGCCAAAGAAAGTTCATCCCTACAAAATCATATAGTTTGGTCATGCTCCATTTTCGTCACACAAGAATGCTCTCATCATGCACAGCCCCGATGACAAGCCAAGCAATTGTTTCATACTTTAGTAATCTAAAACTTTTTTCAACTTTCACGCAATACATGAGCGTGAGCCATGGATATAGCACTATGGGTGGAATAGAATATAATGAGGGGGTTATGTGGAGAAGACAAAAAGAAGAAAGTCTCACATCAACGCAGCTAATCAATGGGCTAGGGAGATGCCCATCAACTGATGTCAATGCAAGGAGTAGGGATTGCCATGCAACGGATGCACTAGAGCTACAAATGTATGAAAGCTCAACAAAAGAAACTAAGTAGGTGTGCATCCAACTTGCTTGCTCACGAAGACCTAGGGCACTTGAGGAGGCCCATTGTTGGAATATACAAGCCAAATTCTATAATGAAAATTTCCCACTAGTAAATGAAAATGACAAAACAAGAGACTCTCTATCATAAAGATCATGGTGCTACTTTGAAGCACAAGTGTGAAAAAAGGATAGTAGCATTGTCCCTTTTATTTATTTATATATTTTTTTGCCTTTCCTTTTTTTGGCCTTTCTTTTTTGTTTGGCCCCTTTTTTTGGGACAATGCTCTATGAATGATGATCATAACACTTCTATTTACTTACAACTCGATACTTAGAACAAGATATGACTCTATATGAATGCCCCCAACGGTGTACCGGGATGTGCAATGATTCATGAGTGACATGTATGAAAGAATTATGAACGGTGGCTTTGCCACAAATACAATGTCAACTACATGATCATGCAAAGCAATATGACAATGATGGAGCGTGTCATAATAAACGGAACGGTGGAAAGTTGCATGGCAATATATCTCGGAATGGCTATGGAAATGCCCTAATAGGTAGGTATGGTGGATATTTTGAGGAAGATATAAGGAGGTTTATGTGTGATAGAGTGTATCATATAACGGGGTTTGGATGCACCGGCAAAGTTTGCACCAACTCTCAATGTGAGAAAGGGCAATGCATGGTACCGAAGAGGCTAGCAATGATGGAAGGGTAGGAGTGCGTATAATCCATGGACTCAACATTAGTCATAAAGAACTCACATACTTATTGCAAAAATCTACAAGTCATCAAAAAACAAGCATTACGCGCATGATCCTAGGGGGATAGATTGGTAGGAAAAGACCATCGCTCGTCCCCGACCGCCACTCATAAGGAAGATAATCAAATAACACCACATGTTTCAAATTTGTTACACAGCGTTTACCATACGTGCATGCTACGAGACTTGCAAACTTCAACACAAGTATTCCTCAAATTCACAACTACCCAACTAGCACAACTTTGATATCACTATCTCCATATCTCAAAACAATCATCAAGTATCAAACTTCTCTTAGTATTCAATGCACTCTATATGAAAGTTTTTATTATATCCCTCTTGGATGCCCATCATATTAGGACTAGTTTCATAACTAAAGAAAATTACCATGCTGTTCTAAAGACTCTCAAAATAATATAAGTGAAGCACTAGAGCAACAACAAACTACTCCGAAAGATATAAGTGAAGATCAATGAGTAGTTGAATAATTATGCAACTATGTGAAGACTCTCTAACATTTAAGAATTTCAGATCTTGGTATTTTATTCAAACAGAAAGCAAAACTAAATAAAATAAAATGACGCTCCAAGCAAAACACATATCATGTGGTAAATAAAAATATAGCTCCAAGTAAAGTTACCGATGAACGAAGACGAAAGAGGGGATGCCTTCCGGGGAATCCCCAAGCTTAGGCTCTTGGTTGTCCTTGAATATTGCCTTGGGGTGCCTTGGGCATCCCCAAGCTTAGGCTCTTGCCACTCCTTATTCCATATTCCATCGAATCTTTACCCAAAACTTGAAAACTTCACAACACAAAACTTAACAGAAAACTCGTAAGCTCCGTTAGCGAAAGAAAACAAAACACCACTTCAAGGTACTGTAATGAACTCATTATTTATTTATATTGGTGTTAAACCTACTGTATTCCAACTTCTCTATGGTTTCTAAACTATTTTACTGGCCATAGATTCATCAAAATAAGCAAACAACACACGAAAAACAGAATCTGTCAAAAACAGAACAGTCTGTGGTAATCTGTAGCTAGCGCAAGATCTGTAACCCCAAAAATTCTAAAATAAATTGATGGACGTGAGGAATTTATCTATTAATCATCTACAAAAATAATTAACTGAATAGCACTCTCCCATAAAAATGGCAGCAATTCTCGTGAGCGCTAAAGTTTCTGTTTCTTACAGCATGATCGCAAAGACTTTCCCCAAGTCTTCCCAACGGTTCTACTTGGCACAAACACTAATTAAAACATAAAAAACTCAATCATAAAAGAGGCTAGATAAATTATTTATTACTAAACAGGAGAAAAAAGTAAGGAACAAAAATAAAATTGGGTTGCCTCCCAACAAGCGCTATCGTTTAACGCCCCTAGCTAGGCATGATGATTTCAATGATGCTCACATAAGAGATAAGAATTGTAACATAAAGAGGGCATCATGAAGAATATGACTAGCACATTTAAGCCTAACCCACTTCCTATGCATAGGGATTTTGTGAGCAAACAACTTATGGGGACAAGAATCAACTTGCATAGGAAGGTAAAACAAGCATAACTTCAAAACTTTAAGCACATAGAGAGGAAACTTGATATTATTGCAATTCCTACAAGCATATATTCCTCCCTTATAATAATTTTCAGTAGCATCATGAATTAATTCAACAATATAACCAGCACCTAAAGCATTCTTTTCATGATCTACAAGCATAGAATTTTTATTACTCTCCACATAAGCAAAATTCTTCTCATTTGGAATAGTGGGAGTATCATAAGAGACTCGAATACTATAAATTGTTTCCACATTAAAAGTGTAATGTTCAGAAAAGGGGTAATCATAATCATGATAAGTTTTATAAATATAATCACTACTTTTTATAGCATAAGTATCATCACAATAATCATCATAGGTAGGAGGCATGCTATCATCATTATAAATTTGCATATCAAAACTTGGGAGACTAAAAATATCATCTTCATTAAACGTAGCATCCCCAAGCTTGGGACAAACATTAATTGCAGCAAATATATTCTCAAAAACATCATATTCATCAAACATGGCATCCCCAAGCTTGGACTTTTCATATCATAAGCATAATCACTCTCATCATTAATAGTATGGATAGCACCAATAGTATAGCAATTATCATATTCTTCCAAGCAAGTGCCAAAAAGATTTTCAAGATCATAAGAAGTATCATTATCTTCCCAATCATAATCATCACAACAAGCAATAGGCATAATGAGATCATCATCAAGTGCATCATCTTCCACGATTATATTTTCATGAGGCACAACGGTAATAGGAACAGCATTATTTGGGAGAGATATCTTTTTACCTCTCTTCCTTTTTCTTTTCTTCTTCTTCACCACATCATGTGTGGGTTCAATCCTCTTTTTGGAGCTCCTTATTAATGAGATTGGTTGAATAGGAGGCTCCTCCTTGTTACCTGATTCATCATAAGAAATAATAGGAGGATATTGGGAAGTCTCTTCCCTTTCATAAGTATTCTCTTCATCCTCTATTTGTTTTATTTTCTTTATGTAGTTGGCAATATAAGGATTTTCAATACAGTTCACCGCGCAATACATATAAATTTCCTCTAGATCAAAGCCAAGAAGTTTATCACGGGCAAATACTGGAAGATAGTTAGTTATACGTTTCATTTCTTCGTAACCCATAAGCAAACTAAGTTCATTATAATGTGCAAGGGAAATCAAGTCATCACAATTTTTGGACACGATTAGATCAAGAAACAATTTGCATCGGATAGTTAAATGACCCTGTTCGTTGCAAAGTTCACAAGTATGGCCAAGAAAAATTAAATTTTCAGCACAATCATCTAGCCTTTCTTGCAACAATTTAGTTTCTAAGTACTTATGCCGCTTGCAATATCTATCTTCCCTATTTGGTGTGTACTTACAAACCCAATGCACTCCACAAAAATTGACATGTTTATAGGAGACATTTTCATCATAACTAGTGCAATCATCATTAGTACTATGGATATTCAAGGAGTTCATACTAACAACATTGCAATCATGCTCATCATTCAAAGATTTAGTGCCAAACATTTTAATGCATTCTTCTTCTAACACTTTGGCACAATTTTCCTTTCCATCATACTCACAAAAGATATTAAAAAGATGAAGCGTATGAGGAAAACTTAATTCCATTTTTTATAGTTTTCTTTTATAGACTAAACTAGTGATAAAACAAGAAACAAAAAGATTCGATTGCAGGATCTAAAGATATACCTTCAAGCACTCACCTCCCCAGCAACGGCGCCAGAAAAGATCATGATGTCTACTACACAACCTTCTTCTTGTAGACGTTGTTGGGCCTCCAAGTGCAGAGGTTTGTAGGACAGTAGCAAATTTCCCTCAAGTGGATGACCTAAGGTTTATCAATCCGTAGGAGGCGTAGGATGAAGATGGTCTCTCTCAAGCAACCCTGCAACCAAATAACAAAGAGTCTCTTGTGTCCCCAACACACCCAATACGATGGTAAATTGTATAGGTGCACTAGTTCGGCGAAGAGATGGTGATACAAGTGCAATATGGATGGTAGATAAAGGTATTTGTAATCTGAAAATATAAAAACAGCAAGGTAACTAATGATAAAAGTGAGCACAAACGGTATTGCAATGCTAGGAAACAAGTGCAGGTCCTCTCAACAATAATAACATAATTGGATCATATAACTATCCCTCAACATGCAACAAAGAGTCACTCCAAAGTCACTAATAGCAGAGAACAAACGAAGAGATTATGGTAGGGTACGAAACCACCTCAAAGTTATTCTTTCCAATCAATCTGTTGGGCTATTCCTATAAGTGTCACAAACAGCCCTAGAGTTCGTACTAGAATAACACCTTAAGACACAAATAAACCAAAACCCTAATGTCACCTAGATACTCCAATGTTACCTCAAGTATCTGTGGGTATGATTATACAATATGCATCACACAATCTCAGATTCATCTATTCAACCAACACATAGAACCTCAAAGAGTGCCCCAAAGTTTCTACTAGAGAATCACAACAAAAACGTGTGCCAACCCCTATGCATAGGTTCATGGGCGGAACCCGCAAGTTGATCACCGAAACATACATCAAGTGAATCACGTGATATCCCATTGTCACCACAGATACGCATGGCAAGACATACATCAAGTGTTCTCAAATCTTTAAAGACTCAATCCGATAAGATAACTTCAAGGGGAAACTCAATCCATTACAAGAGAGTAGAGGGGGAGAAGAAACATAAGATCCAACTATAATAGCAAAGCTCGCGATACATCAATATCGTGCCAAATCAAGAACACGAGAGAGAGAGAGGGAGAGAGAGAGAGAGAGAGAGAGAGAGAGAGAGATCAAACACATAGCTACCGGTACATACCCTCAGCCCCGAAGGAGAACTACTCCCTCCTCGTCATGGAGAGCACCGGGATGATGAAGATGGCCACCGGAGAGGGATTGCCCCCTCCGGCAGGGTGCCGGAACGGGTCTAGATTGGTTTTCAGTGGCTACGGAGGCTTCTGGCGACGGAACTCCCGATCTATTGTGCTCTCCGATCGTTTTAGGGTATATGGATATATATATATAGGTAGAAGAAATACATCAGGGGAGCCATGAGGGGCCCACGAGGGTGGAGGGCGCGCCCCCCTGCCTCGTGGCTTCCTCGTTGCTTCCCTTACGTACACTCCAAGTCTTCTCGGTTGCTTCCGATCCAATAATAAGTTCCGTGAAGTTTCAGGTCAATTGGACTCCGTTTGATTTTCCTTTTCTGCGATACTCTAAAACAAGGAAAAAACAGAAACTGGCACCGGGCTCTGGGTTAATAGGTTAGTCCCAAAAATAATATAAAAGTGTATAATAAAGCCCATAAATATCCAAAACAGAAGATAGTATAGCATGGAGCAATCAAAAATTATAGATACGTTGGAGACATATCACTACCATTTCTACCAGCAGCAGCAACAGTCGCCTGAAAGACAAGGAGGCTCCTACCTGCATCTACTACTACTACTCCACCAATCGATCGCTATCCAATATGCATCTATGGTGTTAAGTTCATGACAAGCAGAGTAATGCTTTAAGCAAGATGACATGATGTAGACAAAGTAAACTCAAGCAATATGAATAAACCCTGTCGTTTTATCCTTAATGGCAACAATACAAATACGTGCCTCGCTACCCCTTCTATCAAGAGGCACTACAAGAAATATGTCAACTTGCGACCATCACTATTGGTCACTGAAAGTTCATTGTTTTTCATTTACGACCTTTTTGTGACCAAAAACAGAAGGTCAAAAACTGGTGGTCGTAAACTGAAATTAACGACCTTCTCTGTGAGAAGGTCATGGAATTTCACGACCAAAACAAAATGTCGTTGATTCTATGACCTTCTGTTTTGGTCGCTAGCTCTCTGCCCAGGCCACGTCGGATCCGACGGGGAAATCTGACATGGCAAAATTGCGACCAATTGAAAAGGTCATTACTTAGAATGAGCTCGGTCCAGTTCGGTGTCCATATGGGCCAAGCCCATTAATTATTATTTTTCTAGCAATTTGTGTCAGCTACATGGGCCGAGACCAAGAATCCAGCCTTTATATTTTCTAGGACACGGCCTTCTACAGTTCATTTCTTTTTTGGGCCTCAAACTTTTTATAGTCCATTTCAATTTTGGGCCTCCATAACGAAATTGTTCCAGCGATAGTGAAATAGAGGGAATTCAAACAAGCATGTATCTTAAACAGCAATGGTTGACAATTTTATTTCTTTCAACACAAAAAGATTCCTTAAACAGCCACATGTACAACAGTAGGTACATTCAAGCACAGGAAGTACTACCAAGGAGCTAAAACACATACTAACAGCAAACATGTACATTCAAGCATCCACGTGTACAACAGGACTGTAGCTACCATTTCTACCAGCAGCAGCAACAGCCGCCTGAAGGACAAGGAGGTACTACCAACGAGCTAAACCAACAACAACCATCCATCATCAATCGGTGACACTAGCAATGAGCGACAGCGGTGACATTTCAGAGATGCCCTCCCCTTGCTGTTGCTTGGCGTGCCGCAACACAAGTCCCTCTACACAAACAAAATTTAGATGTTCAAAACATATAACATGTTGAGTAGTTAGGGAATCATGGAGCAAATGTTAGTGTGGTGCAAGGCAACAGATTATAGGACTAAATATTAATAGAAGAAGAATCGTTGAACAAATCATGCGAAATGGCATGGTGGATTTGGAAAGTAACATTCAAGCAGTAGTTTGAATTGATGAGCAGACTATACAGATTCTAACAAGGCTACAAGGCTACAAACATTTGAACACAAGAAACCATAAATTTGAACAACCAAATTGAGAATAGGAAGTAGATCAACAATTGCATAGCAACTAAATTCTAAATATCACTGACCAACTGGGTCAAACAATACCCAAATGACGCGGTGCAGTGACACAGAAACATGGAAACCAACAGAAAGTCCGCCAAAATTTCATCGCATCACTGAGCAAACACTGAGATCAGGCGGAAGAGACCGACACTGAATAGAGCGGTAATAGAGAGGGGATGGGGGAGCGGGTAACTTACAACATCAAAAAAGATACTTCCACTTCTCACCATCGACCTTGCAAACCTATGATTTAAACACAAATTAGGACACGGGATTTGCAAGAAAAACTATCACAACACCAGTTCGAATAAGAACAAGGAGATAGGGGTGGGAGCGAAGGGAACCGAGATGCTTACCATGGAGACCTGCTTGATGTTGGAGTCCTTTCTGAAGCTGTCCCTACGAAAATAGAACCAAAATGGGCCCCGATTAGGACGCGTCACCACGCCACATAAATAACGTGAATCAAACCACAACAACAAATCAAATCTGGGGCTCACATGAGGACTAACACGACACTTGGGATTGTTGGAGTCTTTATTGGCCTTGCACTTCTTCACCACAAGTCTGCATCACCACAGAAACAATAGCAGCAAAGCAAATCAGAACCCAACGCGAAACAACATCAGGAAAACCCAAGCAGAACCACCACAGGAAATGAGTCCATCACCTAAAACCAAGCAGATGATAACACTGAGTAAGAAAGACTGATGAGAGGTGCTGGTTTACCTAAAACCATTTCCTTGATAACACTCATTTCCGTCTAAGGTGAAATAAACATATGCATGCCAAGGTGAAATAGTACAAAGAAAGCACTCATCAGGTAGCAGTGCATACAAAATCCCTGTTTTACTAGTAGCAAATACTCGGTGTGTTAGCAGTAGTAAAAGCTATACAAAATCCTTGTTTTACTAGTACCAAATACTCTGTGTTAGCAGTAGTAAAAACTCATGCAGTACCAAATTAAAAAAATATTTTAGCTAACAGAAGTATGGAACAATTGTTAACAACTCGAGTCAGAAAAGGTAGGAGTGTCTCTTAAGAGAGACACAACTGATACTGAGACACAACTGATATTGATCAAAGATAATAACATAGCACAAAAATAGGTAGGTACATTTACTTCTTTAAAGACAATAAGTAGGACCAACAGATTCACATGTTACATCAGTATGAAGTTACAATGGCAGATGCCAGGTGTGAAATGGATATGGCAAAAAAAATATGCTCGGAACAGAGATATGCAGATTGGGGGAAGCTGAGTTAGCCATATTCAAAAATGAAAAAATAGTAAATGGTCTACCTACAGTATTATCCTTCCAGCATGAAGATGTGAGTACATACTAAGTAGCATCGGCACAAGATAAACAAAAATGAACAATCCAAAAGATGCAGTATGAGTATGTACATTACAAGGAACAATTTTCTGCATTGACAATAGAAGCTATGCTCACAAATTTATATTGTAGGTACAGGAAATGTGCCAGATGTCATATAAGCATACACAATTACACACATGATACTTAGATCACACTATCAATTCATACTACACGAGTCACTCTTATGAGATATTGGCATGCAGCTGTATGCAGCTACTTGACCATGACAATTTATACTACACGAGTCACTCTTATATAATATAATTGAACAAAACACTGCCATGCATTTACTGGACTATGACCAGGTGCAAGTTGATGAGAATCATCATGCTAAAACTGATACAACCACATCATATCCTTCTAATGTTCCTATAGTTCACTCAGAAAACACTTCACCAACAGCACATAGTTGCAGTCTAAAAACACAATTCACTCAAAAGGACACAAATCAGTATGCACAAGTGTTGGATCTTCAAATAAGCAGACTTGAATTCACTGGTAAGCATTAGCAGAACTAATATATATTTTTGCATGATCTTAGTGTATCTCTACATCACATATATTCACCCACTCTATCACTACCAATTCTACTACAGAGTAAGAATGGAATGATGCTAATCTATTGAGGGAAAGGATCTACTCTCATCAGCAATGGTGTTGCTCCTAGGCTAAGTGAGAGGAGTCAAATCATTTGCCAAAGCCAGAAAGCTGGTAGGAGCATTAGGAGATGACAACACACATACACACGAGGATATGTTTGCTTCACTCAACTTGACATAATATAGCAGCATGCAAATACAATGGATCTACAATATATATATATATATATATATATATATATGGACATGGCCAGGGACATGGTTGCTAGCTAGCTAGCTTGTTGTCATGGATTTTGACTGCACCCAACCAAGAAGAAGCAGTCATGCCTAGTAATCTAAAAAATAGAGTTTCATGGACTCTAGTGCTTCTTTGGTCAGTAGAGCTCCATAGGATGCAGCCAAGATTGCAGCCGCAGCCACAGTAGATGGCATGTAATCCAGCACACTGCCGGCTGCATGAACACATCACATATTGGTCAGAAAAAATGCAAGAAAGATCCATGTTCAGTTAAGAAGGTGTGTAGGACGAAGATGAACCTTTGGTTGTGGCAAAGATGAAGCCGATGGACTTGAGGGCCACGCGGGCGAGGTCATGCCCGCCGCCGCCGCGGCCGTCGTGTCGGTCAGAGAAGCAGGGGAGGGAGTGGAAGGGCGTAACAACGGCCATGCGCCAACCGAGGGTTGACAGCACGAGCGGCTCCATCCGACAGATGGAGGCGGAGCAGAACTCGTAGCCGCTGCCGGTGTCGAGTTCCGACATTGCCGGCACGCAGTACTCCATCTTCGTCGCCACGGAGACGCAGGCCACGGACAGGAGCCGCGCCACCCATGGCATGGTTGTCCTCTGCACGCACACAACCACATCATCCTCCCGTTCCTAAGAAGCAGAGAGGCTAAATTTGTTTTACAGCGGCGGTGCGGTGATTGATTACATTGATGCGTCGCCGGGGGAAGAAGCGATCGAAGTAGGCGATGGTTATGTTCCTCCCATAGGATTCTGACCTCTCCCTTCTCATCCTCTCGTTGCCCGGTGTCTTTGATGAGCCTCCCTGCATGCACCGGCGCCATTGTCAGTCACCACGGCCGTTGAAAATGCACAAACGCACATGCCGCAGCAAAGAGGGCAAGGAAGGGATACCTTCAGTGAGCCAGAGCGGTCGTGCCTGAGCACGCCATCGTATGCCGACTACTCGTACTTCTCCGGCGTCGTCGCGCCCTGCAACGGAAACCCCAAAACCCATCAGAACGCGCCAAAGACATGATAGATTAATCGGCATGGCATGCACTTGGCGAGAAATGGCGGGTGTTTGAAATTACCGGGTGTGATGCGGCCTGGCAGGAGCGGGTGGCGCGGCTGGCGCGCGCACGGGACTGCACGCTGACGAGCGCCTGCATGCACCCGTGCGTCTCGGCCGCCTGCCGCCGGACGATGTTGCCGCGGACTAGCGCCTAGAGCTTCACCAGCCCGCGGAGCGCCTTCAGTGCCTGCCTCGCCTTCACACACAACGACAAGCATGGAGAGGTTAATCAGCGGTGGTTGACATGCCAACCACCTCCGCCATCACGGAAGATGCCTCCTCCGGCCCCCTCGCGACGATGCTGGTGCCGCCACCACCGGTCGCCCGCCACTTGGACGAGCCCCAAGGGTCGAGGCCCGCGCGCCCGCCCGCGTCGTTGGGGAGCAGGGGAAAGAGAGAGGTGGCGAAGAGGAGGAGAGAGAGGCGGGCGCGGGCTGCTAGGGTTTGGATTGGGCTACAAAGAGATGGACGGTTTAGATCGGCTAGAACGGACGGTTCATATTGGCTAAGGGGGGTGATCCATGGGAAGAGCCCTGATTGGTTCAGAAAATTTATAGTTTAAAATAGTTTCTAAGTACTAAAACTATGGGTGTTTTATGAAGCATCTATCAAAAATATTTTGCAAAACAGCACAACTAAATCTTTCTCTCAAGTTAGACCACATTTTTTGGATCATCGCCAATTTGCATGCATTTTTATCTTTCTAACTATTTTTAATCATTTTCTGAGTGCCCAAAATGAGGCTTTTTGTGAATGACCTACCAAATAATTGTTGCAAAATTGGATCAAAACATTTTTCTAAAACAATAGGACATATTTAATTCAAAATTTATCAAATGGTTGGGTGTCAAAAGCTTTGATCCACCTCTCATGAAAAAGACAAATTTTTGCTGATTCAGCAGGAAGCGGGTCAAATTTGAACTGCACCTGCCTCATAGTTTGCTATTTATTTTTTTCAAAAATCATTTCTATGCACATAAGTATCTATTTAATCATAGAAACATCAAAAGTTTTCCAAGATTCAACCACTAGATAGGAACGTTCAAGCCCGCCATTTTGACCGCATTTTGAAACGGGCATAAAAAATTCAAAAAAAATCAAAAAATTGGAAAACCCTTGCATTGTGTAATTATACGTGACCAAGTTTCCAGGAAAAATAATAAACTTGTAATATGGCAATTATTTTTAAAAAGTGTTCTTAGAAATGAGCTATCATGCGTGAAGATTCATGGCTTTCAAGTCAAATGATCAATCTTATGGCCACATTCATGGCATAGTTTGTTTCAAATGATCTCATATTGTGCACAAAGGTGCATCTTGGAATTCCAAACAATGTTGCCTAATGGAGTTTTCATTTTCTTTGCATGGAAAATTCATGTTCCATTTTCCGAGTGCCCGAAATGAGTTTTTTTTGTGAAGGATCTACCATATATTTGTTGCAAAATTGGACCAAATTAATTTTCTAAAATACTAGGCCATATTTAATGCACAATTGACAAAATTGTTGGGTGTCAAAAACTTTGATCCACCTCTAGTGAAAAAGACATTTTTTTGCCGATTCAGTAGGAAGCGGGTCAAATTTGAACTGTAGTTGCCTCATAGTTTGCTATTTATTTTTTCCAAAAATCATTTCTAGGTACATAAATATCTATTTAATCATAGAAACATCATTTTTTTCCAAGATTCAACCACTAGCTAGGAACGGTCAAGCCCGTCGTTTTGACCGCATTTTGAAACGGGCATAAAAAATGAAAATAAATAAAAAACTGGAAAAACTTTCGCATTGTGTCATTATATGTGAACAAGTTTCCAGGAAAAATAATAAACTTGTAATACATCAATTATTTTAAAAAAATGTTCTCAGAAATGAGCTATCACGCGTGAAGATTCATGGCTTTCAAGCCAAATGATCAATCTTATGGCCACATTCATGGGATAGTTTGTTCAAATGATCTCATATTGTGCACAAGGGTGCATCTTGAAATTCCAAACAATGTTGCCTAAGGGAGTTTTCATTTTCTTTGCATGGAAAATTCATTTTCCATTTTCCGAGTGCCCGAAATGAGTTTTTTGTGAAGGACCTACCATATATTTATTGCAAAATTGGACCAAATCGATTTTCTAAAATACTAGGCCATATTTAATGCACAATTGACAAAATTGTTGGGTGTCAGAAGCTTTGATCCATCTCTGATGAAAAAGACAAATTTCCGCTGATTCGATAGGAAGCGGGTCAAATTTGAACTGTAGCTGCCTCATAGTTTGCTCTTTATTTTTTTCCAAAAATCATTTCTAGGTACATAAGTATCTATTTAATAAGAGAAACATAAAAAAATCCAAGATTCAACCACTAGCTAGGAACGGTGAAGCCCGTCGTTTTGACTGCATTTTGAAACGGGCATAAAAATTTCAAAAAAAATCACAAAATTGGAAAACCTTCGCATTGTGTCATCATATGTGACCAAGCTTCCACGAAAAATAATAAACTTGTAATACGGCAATTATTTTTAAAAAGTGTTCTCAGAAATGAGCTATCATGCGTGAAGATTCATGGCTTTCAAGCCAAATGATCAATCTTATGGCCACATTCATGGCATAGTTTGTTCAAATGATCTCATATTGTGCACAAGGATGCATCTTGGAATTCCAAACAATGTGGCCTAAGGGAATTTTCATTTTCATTGCACGGAAAATTCATTTTCCATTTTTCGAATGCCCGTAATGAGTTTTTTTGTGAAGGACCTACCATATATTTGTTGCAATATTGGACCAAATCATTTTTATAAAATACTAGGCCATATATAATTCACAATTGACAAAATGGTTGGGTGTCAAAAGTTTCGATCCACCTCTCGTGAAAAAGACAAATTTCCACCGATTTAGTAGGAAGCGGGTAAAATTTGAACTGGAGCCGCCTCATAGTTTGCTCTTTATTTTTTCCAAAAATCATTTCTAGGTACATAAGTATCTATTTAAGCCTAAATACATGGTTCGGTGGTGATACATCGAGGTTTGGATGGTGGCCTAGGGCCCCAACTCCAAAGCGCGTAGACTCGCATGCCCGTCGCGTGGTCACCGCATGCCTGTGGCGTTGCCATGCGTTTTGGGCAGCCTAGGCATGTCTAGTAGGTTGGGCACTCCACAGGTAGATGCTAGGAATAAAATAACAACAGAAGAATCTCACGAGGAGACCGAACTATGCTCAAACAGGAATTAGCAGCCAAGTGTTTGATTAGCGGTACGGGAAATTCACAAGGCCACTGCGCCTGAGTCTTGGCTGAGGATGATCATCTACTAGGGAGACTGTCTTGGAAAATTTTCAGCTCAAATGGAGGAATTTGGATGGCACTTGCTTTGAAAAGTACCACATCGGGCGGAAATATGGATGGTGAAGCTGGGCTCAAATGGATAATTGGATTGAGCTTAAATTTTGTGGAGTATGGTAATTTGGGCATAGTAAAGCACTGTAAATTTTTTTATACCATTTGGATAATCCTAGCTTGTACTTCCTTCACAAAGCTTCTATCGGCGTTCTGGGAACGGGGGTCCCCAGACTTGCCTGCCTGCGGCCTGCGGCGTGGCTCAAAGGGGGGCCCAGCACGGCCCATCTTCACCAACACAAACTCAAGACCCTCGCGAGGGGCCAAACCTCGCGGGGCGGATGACACGGAGCTTCCTCGGGCACGGCCTCGTCAGGCTGGCTCACGAGGAGGCGGAGAGATCAAGGTGGGGTACCTCGCGAGGTGCCCGTGACGCAAGCCATGACGACTCAGGGCGCCAGGCGGGTGCCAGCCCGCGCAGCGTCCTCCTTTCCTCTTTGGTGCAAAGGGGGCAAGCGCAGCCGCGGAGTACCGAGGCATCAGGCAAAGGTTGTCATTTCGGTGCAACGAGACCAAGACCAGGAGGACTACGAGAAGGAGGTCACCATGGAGCCCAAGACGGCGTCATCACCACAGCTTTGCGCAGGCAAAGACAACTTTTGTCAGGATAGTTGATACTTGCTGTCCCCCTTCAAATTAGCCCGCCATTGTTGGCTCCCTTCCCGCTCAATATTTGGGGAGAGGACCAGGGCCACTATAAATAGGACCAGCCACCCGCGTAGCAAAGGGTTGGGCTCAGTCTCCTCCAAGGGCTCGACAAGTAGAGAGGTGGTAGAGAGAGAGAGAGAGAGAGAGAGAGAGAGAGATAGAGAAAGGTGGTTGAACTTCTCCCAGTAGTTCATCACCCCAGCCAAGAACAGACCCTCGCGAGGCTGTTCTTCCGTGTACTATCCATTATCATCAGCCCAAGAGGCAATCCACCACACCACACACTGGAGTAGGGTATTACACCACAACGGTGGCCCGAACCAGTATAAACCCTATGTCCCTTGTGTTGTTCTTTTCGTAGCTTTGATCCTAGCGTGGCGGAGGGGTGCGGGGAGGTAGGAGGCGAAATCTCCGCGCGCACCCCAGTGTTCAAACCTCAAGGGTCTGCCAGAACCCGAAATCCTACATTTGGCGCACTAGGTAGGGGTGCGCCGGAATTCGTCTTCCACCGCTCTGTGCCCCGTCGCGTCGTCATCACCATGCCCAGCGACCAGGAGGGCAACCCAGACCCATGGGCTGTGTGGCATGCCCGCGCAGAACCGCTCGCCTCGGGCGACCCCGTGCCCCAGGCACCTCGTGGTCCGTAGGGCGCTGCGGGCCGCGGGCGACGCGGACAGGCTTCGACAACTCTTACACCACGGCAGGCGCGGTCGGTAGCGAGGGCCTCCAATCACGCCGCGACCACGACACCGTACACCCGCCGGGAGCAGGCGAACTCGAGAGCCGCACTCACGGTGGCTCGAGAGCTGCTGCAGTGCAGACTGCTGGAGGGCGGCCACGACGTGCTGCTGGAGCGAGTGGCAGAGCTCCTGGGCTTCGCCACCTCGGGGGCTCACCCCTTATCCACCCAGCTCCCATCTCAAGCCCAGGGCGACCCACGCGGGGGCCCCGCATGCACCCGCGGGCTCCAGGGCTACTCCGACGCCAGCGAGGCTGTCAGCGCCGGACCGGCGGCGGCGCTGCCCCCGCCCCCGGTCCGTGAAGAAGAAGGACTCAACGCGACCTGTGGCCCCAGTGGGCGGCCGCGCTGCCACCCCACGGTGGGCACGTCAGGCAGGACCGCGTGGCATGCGGGGCATTAGGGCGTGGCATTCGGGATGACGGCGCCGGAGGAATACGTGCCCCTCATGATGGACCAAGGACACCCTCACGAGAACGGACAAGGCTCGCTCCTCAGCCCAAGCTGGGGGGACGAGGCACTAGAAGCTGAGCCTTTCCAGGAGCCCCGGGACGGCCCCACTGGCCACGCTGGAGGCAGCGACTATCGGGCACCGCTAATTCTTCAGGAGTAGGTATACGCTAACCATGGATCACAGGAGGTGCAGGTCGCTGCAGCGAGCAGCTGCCCCGCTCCCACAGCCTCCTACCCCTCGGGAGGAGGGCGCAGGGGGCTGCAGGAGAGAGGCAGGGATCCGACATCGCCACCGCGGTGTCCGGAGCAAGGCGTTCTCAGCAGGTAGGCCCTCCGCTGGGGAGGCGCCCCAGGGCCTGCCCCCGACGGAGGACCCGTGGTTGTCGGGGGAACCGCTGGCGACCGCTCTACCCCATCGGGCGGCGTCCTGGTTTCCGGTCGTTGCTGATGGCACTAGAGTGTGGCGCAAGGCCGGGCCCTCATCTGGCGATATGAAGCAAGGCCAGTACCTATGAAGAAGGCCCAGTGCCTGTGAAGCTCGCCGCCCCATGACACTCTCACGTAATAATGAGTGGGGCTGTACATGCCCCGGAGTCTCAGGGGTGCCGGCCTCAGGCCCTTGGGCTCCCTCCCACGCCCAGTGGCAGCACTTAGCTCCGCGCTGGTGAGAAGACGTCCAAGACTAGACTAGGTGCCGGACGCGGCCTTTTGTTTGCTTTTGTTGCTCTTCCCTTTGGTTTCCACTTTCCCCCGCTGGGTTCAAGTTGGATTCGAATTTGAGATTTGCGTGTGTTCGGGGAAGGGGTGCTTAGTCTCGTTCAAGCAATTTCTCGCGTTTCGGTTACCGCTTCGCCTCAGCTGCCTCCCCTCGTGAGCCCCTCACGAGCCGGGTCAGGCCTAGCTCGCACGCAGCCCAGACTGCCGCCGCCACGTCCTCTCAAGAGGGCGTCTTACTGCAGGTCCGACGGATTCAATCAGGAAATGCTCCCAGCTCCGCAGCCTCCTGTGGGCTGCCCCAGGGCTAGCACGGGACAAAGGTAAATTAGCCGACCAGCGCGTCACTTAAGCCAACCACTTGGCGCGGGCGCATGGGCAATGTAGCTTCTACTGATATGATAAGCACAAGTTTTACATGAGGGGCTCCCCCTCCAAAATGCTCTCACAGCTATCAGGCCAAAACCTGAGTCCTATTCATACAGGATAAGCAGGAACAATGCGCAATTAGTCGGATGAATCTCCCAATACGTCCTCAGGAGCGCCATCGGGACCGTTGCTGGCATCGCTGAACTCGCCCCCGCTGCCCGCGTTGCCAGCAGCGGCGTCAGGTCCGCCCATCACGCCGCCCTCGCCGGCCGCCACGATCGCGTCGTCGTTGTCCGAGGCGAAGGCCCTGATAAGAGCCTCCACATGGTCTTCCACCCAGTGCGCCAACTCACCTCGGACGGCCTGGGGGACTGGGGCGATGGCGGAGTCAAAATCAAAGTGGGGATCCATGCTCCGGAGATGGCTGAAGACATGAGAAAAGGCGCGCCTCAGCAAGGCGCGGCTCCTCTCCTCCACCAACCTGTCAGCCCTGATCGACCGCGCCTCCAGCTACGTCACCATGTCCGTAAAGAATTGAAGATTGCCCGTGTAGTTAACCGCGTGCGGCTCGCCAATGGTCTCCTCGCAGATGTTGCCCAAGGGCGTGTTGGCCCTCTCCCGGAGCGTGGTCAGCATGGGGCCGTGCTCATGCTCCAGGAGCCGCCGCTGACGTATCTCGTCCGCGTTCTGGCGCGCGACGGCCTCAGCCTCCTCCACCCGCTGGCGAAGAAGGAGCACCTCAGCCTGGGAGGTGGTTAGCCCACCTTGCGCCACCTCAAGGGCGGCCCGGGAAGCATCGGCCCGCCACGTCACCTCCTCCAGCTTGGCCCTCAGGGCAGCAGTCCTGCCTTCGGCTTCGGCCCGGATCAACCCCAGCTTCTCCTCGAACTCGTGCTCGAGGTTCAAACGCGCCATCGCCACCCGACGTCCGACCTCCTCCAGGACATGGGCTTCCTCTGCAGCGACATCGTCCTCCGCCTGCGTCACCAAGCGCTCCCTCGTCTCCAGATGCTCGTACTCGCGGGTACGTTCGGCGGCTTCCAGCGTCAGCGCCTCCTCATGCTTCTGGAGCTCCGCCGAGTCGCTGGAGACCACCCTCATCGACACGAGGGCTGCCTCGCGCAGCTCCACCTGCTCCTCCAGCGAGTGGCACCAGGCCAGGAGCTCCCGAGCCCGCTCCTCTGCAGTCGTTCGCCGCCGGTCAGCCTCCCGAGCTTCCTCAGCAGCCCGAGATCGGGCCTCTTGAGAGGCCACCAACGATGCCTTGGCCTCTGCTTCATCAAGGTCGCGCTGACGGCGTGCAAGGGCGATGGCGCCCTCCAGCTCGCGCCTCTCTGCAGCCAGGCGCAGGCCTTCGGCCTCAAGGCGCGTGTCTTCATTAGCAAGCTCCTCACCAAGCAGGCTCACTGCGTTAGTCGCCCTTCAAAGGAATCCTTGGCGGAGAGCGCGACGCTCCCGAGCGTGCTCAAGCACGTCTTCCACACCATCATCTGCCCCAAGCAAGCGTCGGGGGCTGCAGGTCAGCGCTCCCCCTCCGAGATAGGGGCTGGGGGCTGGCGCCCTCGCGACGGCCGGGCACGCCGCGTCAGAAGCCCGGCCTGGGACCAGCCTGACCTCAGGAGAAGAGCGCAGGAAGCGCCTCAGCCAATCGCAGTCCACGACCAGGCGAGAAGCCCATGGCAGGTTGGCTATGCCACGAGAAGGCTCGCGAAGGAGGATCGCGAGGTGCGCGGGGCCACGATACGCCTCGGGATGGTCCGCCTCCTCGATCGCCCTCACCACAAGGGCTCCGCTACTCGGGGCGCTCGAGGACGGTGGAGGGGGCAAAGCCAAAGGGGACGGCCCCTCAGCCGTCTCAGCAAGCTCGGCTGGAAGGGGCCTGTGGGGCAAGCGTCAGTAAGAGCAACGGAAGGATCAGGAGCAGGGAAAGGAGAAGGCTTACTCATCAGTGGCGAAGTACTTTCTACGCTTCAGCAGGCGACAAGGGTAACTGTCGCCCAGGGCCTCCCTTCTCTTCCTGAGAGCCCCAAAGTCCACGCGGAAGCGGCCTAAAAGTCGGGCGCAGGGACCGACCTGCGACGAAGATGGAGCGTCAAGACGATCAGTGTCAGGGGCGCCTGCCTGATGTGCGCCGCCAATCGCCTCCCCGAGAGAAGCAGCTGGAGCCTCTGGGGCCCTAGTCGCAGGCGCAGAGGGCAGCTGTTTGTCACCCTCAGCCTCAGTGGTACGGGCCCCGATAACTGCTTCCTCGTGAGCCTCGCCCGGTGCCATCACCACATCGGGAGCCCCCTCGACCTCTGGCGCCCCGTACCTCCCTGCTCTGCCACTCGAGGGCGGGTCGCCTTGGCCGACTGGAAGGGCAGTCACCACCACCGGATTCTCACGAGACCCCTGAAGGCCGGCAGGGTGCAGCCCCCACTCATCAAAGGCAGGCATCTGCCTCACAAAGTCGACCCTGCTCTGGCAGAGGTACAGCAAGGCCCCTCCCTGCCGGACGCTGCCGGGGTTGGGGTCCCCAGCTAGGGTCAAGAGCGCCGTCTTCAGCACCTCAGGAGCCAGGTCCTCTTCCTGGAGCCTCATACTATCCTCGCGCCCACGGAAGGCCCACATCCGGCGAGAGTGGCGTTGAAGAGGAGCAACGCGGCATAGCAGGAACTCCTTCACCACCTTGGGGGCTGTCACGCCAAGCAACCTTAAGAGCGTGAAGCGGCGCCGGACGAAGACGAGCTGGGGGCTCTCAAGCGCCACCTGACCCCAGCCCGAATTGGGACAGCAGGCAAGTCCGGCTCCGTTAGCAGGGGGCTGGGCACCCTCGCGTCCACATACAGCCACCGCTCGCGGAACCCAACCGCGGGCAAGGGGAGCTTGAAGTCAATCCCAGAGGCGGCAGTCTCTGGCGCGGCAACGAAGCTTACACACGCCCAGCATTGGGTAGGGTCGACAAGATGCAGCGAGAAGAAGTGACGCAGCAAGGCAACCGAAGGAGGGATGCCCACCATGGCTTCACAGACGAAGGCGAAGACCTAAAGGAGGGTGATGGATTCAGGACTCAGATGCAGCATGTGGATCTGATAGTGGGAGAGCACGGCATTGAAGAAATCAGAAAAAGGGGGAACCAGACCTGCCCACAGGGTGTCGACGAAATATGGGACCTCGGTAACTATCCTGCCGATGGAGAAGTGGGACGCGGGCCAGGCCGTCGTTCTCCCGCATTCATTCAAGATGGTGGCCAGAGCCAAGCTGACCTTACCCAAACCCTCGGCGGGGGCCGCCAACGGCGGCGGGCGAGGCGGAGACGCGGGATTCTTCCCTCTTCCCTTCTTCGTCGGGGCCATGGCGATAGGAAAGGGGGGGATGATTCGAGACTGAATTGAAAACAGAAACCAGGGTTCGAGCGGAGGAAGGACAGGAAGCGCTTGGGCGATGAAAGGGGAACGGCTGTGTGTGACTACGGGTCTGCCTAGCAAGGCGCGAGATAAGGAGGGCGTGGGGGAACAGTGCCGCCCACGTCCAATCAACCGCCACGCGGCGCTCAAGGCCGCGGGCTATTAGGGCCCGCAGCGCTTTGCTCTTGCCCTTCCGCCTCCCTGCACGGCCAAGTCCGGGCGTGCCTTGGGCCCGGGGGCTACTGTCGGTGTTCTGGGAACGGGGGTCCCCAGACTTGCCTGCCTGCGGCCTGCGGCATGGCTCAAAGGGGGGCCCAGCACGGCCCATCTTCACCAACACAAACTCAAGACCCTCGCGAGGGGCCAAGCCTCGCGGGGCGGACGACACGGAGCTTCCTCAGGCACAGCCTCATCAGGCTGGCTCACGAGGAGGCGGAGAGATCAAGGCGGGGTACCTCGCGAGGTGCCCATGACGCAAGCCATGACGACTCAGGGCGCCAGGCGGGTGCCAGCCCGTGCAGCGTCCTCCTTTCCTCTTTGGTGCAAAGGGGGCAAGCGCAGCCGTGGAGTATCGAGGCATCAGGCAAAGGTTGTTGTTTCGGTGCAACGAGACCAAGACCAGGAGGACTACGAGACGGAGGTCACCGTGGAGCCCAAGACAGTGTCATCACCAGAGCTTTGCGCAGGCGAAGACTACTTTTGTTAGGATAGTTGATACTTGCTGTCCCCCTTCAAATTAGCCCGCCATTGTTGGCTCCCTTCCCGCTCAATATTTGGGGAGAGGACCAGGGCCACTATAAATAGGACCAGCCACCCGCGTAGCAAAGGGTTGGGCTTAGTCTCCTCCAAGGGCTCGACAAGTAGAGAGGTGGTAAAGAGAGAGAGAGATAGAGAAAGGTGGCTGAACTTCTCCCAGTAGTTCATCGCCCCAGCCAAGAACAGACCCTCGCGAGGCTGTTCTTCCTTGTACTGTCCATTATAATCAGCCCAAGAGGCAATCCACCACACCACACACTGGAGTAGGGTATTACACCACAACGGTGGCCCGAACCAGTATAAACCCTGTGTCCCTTGTGTTGTTCTTTTTGTAGCTTTGATCCTAGCGTGGCGGAGGAGTGCAGGGAGGTAGGAGGCGAAATCTCTGCGCGCACCCCAGTGTTCGAACCTCAAGGGTCTGCCGGAACCCGAAATCCGACAGCTTCTCTCTGGATAGAAACTTTAGAAATTTGCTGAGGAAGATTTAATAGGCAAATGGATCTGAATATTGGAATGTGGCAGTGATTTGTATATTTAAGATGGCAAAAAAAGTTTGAGGACAATAGGAGGTGTCTAGATAGCACTTGCTTTGCAATGTGCCAATTTGGACAGAAAATAGAAATTGAAGCTGGGCTTACATAGATGATTGGATTATGCTAAAATTTGGTGTAGGGGGTTTCTATAGTCAGGGTAATGTCCTGGTAAATTTTCAGCAATTATAAAGCAATATAAAATGTAGTTGCTTCACAAACTAAAAATATTACCAGAAACAAAGATTCGATGGTGAGCTCACATGTGTTATTAGATAGAGCTAAACTTTTGTGTAGAGCTATGACTTTGGCATATATAATATGTGGCAAAAATGCAACTCTTTATGATATTTCTATCTTGTACTTCCTTCAGAATGCTTCTAGGTGGACAAAAACTTTGGAAATTTGCCGAGGAAGATTTACTGGGCAAATGGAGCTGAATTTTGTTATGAGGCAATGATTTGGATAGGAAAGAGTTCCCAAAAATTTTGAGGGCAATCAAGAATATATAAATAGTACTTCCTTCACAAAGTAATGTTCTGAACAAAATAGGAAAATGAGTATTGTTGAATTATTTTGAACTAGGCAAGGAAGTATTTTTACATATTTGACGAAGATATGACCCAAAGAATTTATGAGATTTTTTCCGGAATTTTGGGAATGACAGAAATATAGGTTGCTTCACAACCTAGGGCAAAAATTGACACATGGACATGACACAGGCAAAACTGATGAGGTGGCACCTAGTCATAGCAATCCACCACAAATTACAAGGTTATGACCATCTATATTGGTCGTGATCAGCTAGAAATAAGGCAGTGGATCAGTGTTGTCTGATTTATGACCATTTCGTGTAAGGAAATTACGACCTTTATGGCCAAAATGGTCGATATAGTTGAGGGTTTGGAGCCCCCCGAGAAGCTTTTGACCAATTGGTCTCAAGTGGTCGTAGATCTATGACCAATTCTTTTCGGGTCACTGACAGAAGGTCACTAGTTGACATATTTCTTGTAGTGAGGTGAGGATACCGCAAGATTGAACCCATTACAAAGCACCTCTCCCACTAAAGATAAATCAATCTAGTTGGCCAAACCAAATGGATAGATCGGAGAGAAATACAAAGCTATGATAATCATGCATAATAAAGTTCAGAAAAGACTCAATTACTTTTAATATATAATCTGATCGTAAACACAAAATTCATCGGACCCCAACAAACACACCATAAAATAAGATTACATCGGATAGAACTCCAAGAAGATCGAGGAGAACATTGTATTGAAGATCAAAGAGAGAGAAGAAGTCATCTAGTTACTACCTATGGACCCGTATGTCTGTGGTGAACTACTCACACATCATCCATAGGGTGGCAAGGTCGATGTAGAAGCCCTCCATGATCGACTCCCCTCCGACAGAGTACCGAAAAAGGCCTCCAGATGGGATCACGAAAGAACAAAAGCTTGTGGCGGCGGAAAAATTGTTTCTGGTGGCTCTCTGGGGGTTTCCTGATATTTGAGAATTTATAGAAGTGAAATTAGGTCAGACAGAGCCACTTGGGGCCCACAAGGCATCAGGGCGCGACTACCCCCAGGGCGTGCCCTGTTGCCTTGCCGTCTCCTCGTTTGTCGTCTCGTCGCCTCCCGAAGCTTCTTGGGTCTTTTTTGTCCAGAAAAAATCATCAAAAGTTTCATAGCGTTTGGACTCATCTGGTACTTATTTTCTAGAAAACAAAAAACAAGCAGAAAACAACAACTAGCCCCAGGCACTGGGTGTAACATCCACGATGTGGCTATATCTCCCACATGTCGGAGCATGACTTACAGGCATAACCGCATAGTAGGCATGTCGCAAGAGGGGTAATCTTTACACATCCCATGTACTGAATAAGAAAGGGATAAAGAATTGGCTTACAATCACCACTTCACACAATACATAAATATAGCATTACATCATCCAGAATACAATCAAGGTCCAACTACGGAACCAAAATAGAGAAAAGACAACCCCTAATGCTAGGTCCCCGATCGCCCCGACTGGGCTCCTCTACTGATCGACTAGAAACGAAACATCACAACGAGCAAGGTCTTCATCGAGCTCCCACTCGAGCTGGGTTGCGTGACCTGCACTGGCATCATTGGCACCTGCATCTGGTTTTGGAAGTAACCTGTGAGTCACAGGGACTCAGCAATCTCACACCCTCGTGATCGAGACTATTTAAGCTTAAAGGTAGGAAAGGGTAGTGAGGTGGAGCTGCAGCAAGCACTAGCATATATGGTGGCTAACATACGCAAATAAAAGCGAGAAGAGAAGCAACGCAACGGTCGTGAACTAGAAGTGATCAAGAAGTGATCCTGAAACTACTTACGCACAAACATAACTTCAAAACCGTGTTCACTTCCCGGACTCCGCCGAAAAGAGACCATCACGACTACACACGCGGTTGATGCATTTTAATTAAGTTAAGTTTCAAGTTCTCTACAACCAGATATTAACAAATTCCCATCAGCCCATAACCGCGGGCACGGCTTTTGAAAGTTCAAAACCCTGCAAGGGTGTCCCAACTTAGCCCATCACAAGCTCTCATGGTCAACGAAGGATATTCCTTCCCCTAGGACGACCCGATTAGACTCGGAATCCCGGTTACAAGACATCTCGACAATGGTAAAACAAGACCAGCAAAGCCACCCGGATGTGCCGACAAATCCCGATAGGAGCTGCACATATCTCGTTCTCAAGGCACACCGGATTTTCCAAACTTCCGGTAGGCCAACCCAAAGTTTCCCCTGGTGGCCACCGGCGGCTGACATGTTGGACCAACACTCAAAGGAGCACTGGCCCGGGGGGGTTAAAATAAAGATGACCCTTGAGTCTGAAGAACCCAAGGAAAAAGGCTTAGGTGGCAAATGGTAAAACCAAGGTCGGGCCTTGTTGGAGGAGTTTTATTCAAAGTGAACTGTCAAGGGGTTCCCATTATAACCCAACCGCGTAAGGAACGCAAAATCAAGGAACATAACACCGGTATGACGGAAACTAGGGCGGCAAGAGTGGAATAAAACACCAGGCATAAGGCCGAGCCTTCCACCCTTTACCAAGTATATAGGTGCATTAAGGTAAACAAGATATAATAATGATATCCCAACGATATCCATGTTCCAACATGGAACAAACTCCATCTTCACCTGCAACTAGCAACGCTATAAGAGGGGCTGAACAAAGTGGTAACATAGCCAAACAACGGTTTGCTAGGAAAGGTGGGTTAGATGCTTGACATGGCAATATGGGAGGCATGATATAGCAAGTGGTAGGCAATGTGGCATAGCAATAGAGCGAGCAACTAGCAAGCAAAGATAGAAGTGATTTCGAGGGTATGGTCATCTTGCCTGCAAAGTTCTCCGAGTTGACGTAAGCTTGATCCTCGTAAGCGTACTCAACGGGTTCCTCGATCACGTACTCGTCTCCCGGCTCTACCCAAGGCAAGAACACAAGCAAAGGAAAACAGAATCAACCACGATGCAACACGCAAGAAACATGATGCAAAACATGGCATGATATGCGGGATGTGATATGCAATGCATATGCGAGCTCCGGAAGGAAAAGATTGAACCAGGCCTCAACTTGGCAAACCAAGTGTGCCGCTGGAAGATGAGTTGATTTCGGTCGAAATCGATATAAAGATCACCGGAATCGATGCACGGTTTGCAAATGGCAAGCAAAACAAGAATGGGACAATTCTGCGATTAACAGCACGATGCCATCTAGAATGCAAGAAGAAACTAAGATACTGCACTCCAACATAGCAACAAAGCACATGGCAGTGATCTACTCAAGATGCTTGACAAAAGATGAACACTAAGCTACGGCTAAATCACACAAGAGCAGGTTCAAACAAGCATGGCAAAAGTGCAAAAGATATCAGCATCACAGACTTAGTGAAAATACTAACATGTCAGGAATTAACATCAGGAAGCAATGTTCAGAGCAAGATAACAACATGCTACAGGAACAGGACATAGCAAAACAAGGCATGGCATGAATCTACTCAAAGCATATAACAAAAGTCCCTTAGTGACCATAAGCCAAAAAGGATCAGAAGATATGATGGCACCCATGTAAACATAGCAAGTTTCGTTAACAGATTCAGACTTAACAGAAAACTGGACATGACATAACAGAATTATGAAGGCGTGTTTGCGAGCTCGATGCACTCAACACAAGGCATTGCATGATAAACTAAGCATACTACCAACAAGAAGACATGATCAAGAAGCTAACCATGGCAAGAACAATCTCATAGCATGCATGGATCAACTACAACAACCTTGGCAAAATTGATTAACACGTAAACAATCGGCCAGGAGCATTTTATAGCAAAAGTAGAGCAAGATTGAGTCATGCTAGGGCACTCCATAAATGCAAACAGGGGCATGGATGGATAGATCACAACCATATGTAAAAATCATCCTTACTGAACATACTCAAAAGAAGCATGGATCTCTCTATAGAAACATGAATACATGGCATAAAAATAATAGCAGGAAATGACTTAGTGAAATTCTAAGTCCCTGAAATCAGCAATATCACGAGAGCTACTTTGCATGCTTGTGCTAGTCACCATGTTGATCACAAAAATACATGCCATACACCCCTGTAAAAATGGCATGTCATAGCCCAAAATACATGTAGAGCTCATGCTCATATGCAGCACACAACAATTATGGCAAAAATGACAAATGCTCATAAACTGCTAAGTAACAGGAACTAACATTTTATAGCACTATTGCATCAGTCATTTGGGCATCAAGATGGACTCAAACAAGCATGGCACAATGGAACAAAATGAAGGACACATCATGATGAACAATTTGATATATTACACGCCCAAAACGGAGCTACGATGACAGAGTTATGGCATGAAGAATAGTGCATGAAAATATGAGGAGGGAAAAGACTTAGGGAAATAGACCTCCTTTGGATCCAGATCTAGGGTTCGTCTCCGAGCGCGCGAACCGAGGCAGGGCCGGAGTACTCGCTGGAAAACTCGCCAGAGAGGGGAAGGTGTCCGGAGAGGAGGTGGATCCGGTCCGGCCCGACCGGATCCGGCCGACGACGAGGCCGGGAAGACGCGACGACGGCGGGGCGGCGCACCTGTGCGGCGGTGTGGGGCGGAGCAGCGTGCGGTGGTGCGGGGCGGCGAAGGCGCACG